>NC_087191.1:7039466-7061966 GCF_035594125.1 Scylla paramamosain
ATGGGTCCCTTGTTTTAGTTTTTCAGGACAGGTGGTCTCATCTGGTCTCTCTCCTTGCTACTTGAAATGCACAAAAGCAAGATATATGTTTTCTGATAGTCTCATATGGTCTCTCTCATTGCTACTGAAAATGCAAAAAAAAAAAAAATAAAATAAAAAAAAAAAATAACAATACATATTCTCTGATGGTCTAGAGTGGTCTCTCCTCTTCTCCATACTATTTGAAATGCACAGAAATAAGTTACAAATTCTCTGGTTGTGTTGCAATAATTTTTTCAGCAGGGATGGAAGATGCTACCTCCCTACACTCCCTTCAGCTCAAAGTCCATTAAAGAGACTGTGTTCTCTATGAAAGTTTGACATCTTGATTCTATGGAGAACTTGAAAACTCTCCTATCTTCATATTCAGGAGAGATAGATGGTCCCTCCCCTACTTGCAGCTGAAAGTGCATTAAGGAGACTGTGTTCTGTGCTCATGGTAGAACTTGACAAGGCAGGCAGGCAGAGTGAGAGTCCTCCTGTTATATTCTGTTGCCGTTCTTCATTTCATGTCTGACAAGGAACTGGTGGTGTTCTGCTATGCTGTTATGTGTCACACAATGCTGCAGCTCTCCACGCTCATATTGTTTGTATATTTCATTCCACTTTCATTGTTTCCTGAGTTTTTTTTTTTTCACCTACATAAACATTTCATAACACTCATTAGTCTGTACATTCATATTACTTGCATATTTCATTCTATTCAAGTTTCTAGTTCAATTTTCTCCAGATATACACATACTTTCATACTTAAACATATCATACCACTAATCATACCTCTATACTCATAATACTACAGGTTTATAAAAATCAGTATCATATTCTTTCATAAAATACAACCAAAGGTTTCTCCATATACACATACATAACAAATGTATACTGTATTATACAATCATCCTGTATATTTACACTTTTATACACAAGTAACATTACATAACACCAAATCTTCATTGTCAAAGCTTTTCACTCAAATATACACACACAAATATGATAAGAAACATTTCATAACAAATCAACAACTTTTCATTTACACACACACACTCACACTCAAATTACACACTATAATTTTTCCTAACAACTTGCACTCACTCACACACAAACACCAACAAAAACAGTCCTTCATATCACCACTCAAATTACAAAACACTAATGTGTCTTAATAACTTTCACTCACACTTACACACACACACACACATTCCTGTATATCACCATTCACTTTACATAACTAATCAGTGAATGTCACAAGTCAGTGTTGTAAGAGGTTATCATGCCCCTCACACCTGGCCATTCCCTTCCTAGTATTGCTATCACCCACTCCATGATTAGGCAGCAGGGGGTGAGGGAATGTCCTTGTATTGTTTTGGTCTCATAACCACTTGATTTTGGATTCTTACCATCACCTGCTCTTATCTTTGCCTCTTTGATTCACTGATGACGGTGTGAGATTAGAGATTACCATGTTGAGTAAGGCTCACACACACACACACACACACACACACATTCTGTAATTTTCTCTAACAATTAAAACTGATCATTGACTTCAGGAAACACACACCTATGCATTGATATTTTTTTGGCCAGTACATTAACACACACACACACACACACACACACACACAGAAACTTCCTTAATCTTCAGTAATATGGGTGAAGGAGGATTATTAGTCTTTGTGTGTTACTGACTGACTGACTTGAGGTGTTTATGACAGATAGCCAAGTCTCATGTGCCTGTTATATGATTCCTGTGATATTTTCAGAAGTCTAGTGTTAGTTTTGTAATGTAATAATGACAATATGGCATTCTCCGGTGCCTGTGATATGGTGCTTTGTGATGAAATGTGAAATAAAAAATTAGAACTTAACTTTCCTTTTTTCTAAGCCCATCATATTACAGACATTGAAAGGTTACCCAAACCCACTCAAGCCTTGGTGATCACCTTGGTCTGAATGGTAATGTTAGACTCACATCCTGTATATCTTGACTGTCCTGAGTTCAATCCCCAATGATGACCTCTCCTGGCAATTAGAGACTACACAGTGAGAAAGTCAGTAAATAAGTTCACAGATGGCAGGATACAAGTCACCATGGCAGTATTACACCACTGGCACTGATGAAGAAATGTTTGAGGGAATAACAGTGGACAAAACTAGGGGTTACAAGTGAGTGAATTAATAAGTTACCAAGTCCCAGGATATAAGTCTACATGGCACTAATAAGTCATTGTAGCACCTTATGATGAAGAATTGCCTGGTTAACCCTTTCACTGCCAGACACCATTTCCCCTTCAATACCTATAACTTTTTACACATTATTTTTGTGCTAAGGTCTCATATTTCTGTAGCACCAAAGAGAAAATTAACCCTTTCTCTTTTCTTTCCTGTGTCACCATGCAAATCATTCATACAGTACTGGGGAGATTAGGGAAGGATGACCACAGCAGCAGAATGGTCAGGGAGATAAGGTGATGGGCAGAACACAATCAAGTCATCAGATACATGTATTGAATTCACTAAGTTGGTTTGGCATAGAAAATTACAAAAAGAAAATGACATACATGGATTCCAGATAAGGCTTGAACACATCCATGACATAATACAGCATTAGTGAGGCAGTTTACATGTGGTTTGTTAGCACTGTATAATACACAACCTTAACTTACTATATGTACACATCCAGACCTGTTCTTTTTGAATCCAGAGGGAGACCAATGCAGGGCCTCTCTTTTCTACGTTAAGGGATAAGTAAGTACACTGGATATTGCGTTAACTTGCTGTGTTGGCGTGAAGGAACGAGAATGTTGAGTAGTATAGGAAAGTGAAGTGTTGTTGGAATTATCTTATGTGTTGGTCAAGAAAAAATAGAGAAAGAAGAGAATTTCAGTTTAAAAAGGTGTCTGGGTAGGAAAGAGAATGGAAAGAGAAAAGGAAAGAGAATGTGAAGTGGTGTAAAAAAAGTTAAGTGATTCTAGAACCATTGTATATGTTGGTCAAGGAAAAGTGAGACAGTCACCTTATGTACAGGCCAAGGAAAGAGTGTCATAAGTTAGTATTATCTTGCTGTCATGTGTTTAAGAAGGGAAAGGAAGATAATGTCAAGTAGTATAAAAAAAAGTGAAGGCCATACCTTGTTATGTTTGGGTCAGGGAAGGTGTAGAGCAGGAAGAGCAAGTCAGGTATGGAAAAGGTCAAAATGAACAGACAAAAAATGGTCAAGAAGGGCTGTCCATAGGAAGCATTTTGCTATTAAGTGTTAGTCAAATAGAACAATGAGAACAAAGTATAAATGTACAAAAAAAAGTTCGGTAAATCAAGACAGGCATCATGGATGTTATGGAAAAAAAAAGTTGAAAAGTAATGTTGCACTATCAGCACCAAGGAATGCCTGTAATGTTTGTATATAAAGTATACAAATGTAACATTTCTTAGTATGAACTGGAGTTTAAGTCATATGTAATCAAACCATACAACTTTCAATTACCAATCCAACAACAAATGATAAGGTACTCAATAAACAAATGTACTTAACTGTATGTATAAAAAATAATGAGAACATCTAAATGAACACAAATAATGGATGATGGATAACATAACACTAAGCAACAGGTCCAGTTAATATTATGCACATTTCTAGGGACTAAGGGAACACAGTACATCAGCTGCACCCCTGGTGTTCCTACTGCTCCTGGCTAAGGCAGAGTAAGGGCTTCCTAGTAACCTGCAGTGTATGTGGAGTGTATCAAGATGTGGGTGGCTGTACAGCATGCCAAGTCCTCCATTAGTCTTCTTCAATCAGGATTAAGGGTGTGGAGTGTCTGGATCTCTCTTGTTTCCTGTTTCACCTTCCCTCTCCTCCTCTTCCTAAGTCATACTATACTTGGTGGCACAGACTAGCATGGTATCTCTGCTACCTTATAAAAAACTCAGGATACTTAACTTAACACTATCACTGGTAAATGTAACTGTTTGCTGATTGGCTATTTTGGATCTCTTGGGGAGCACACACACACACACAAACACACACACACAGGAGGGTAACATTCCTAGCCTTTCATCCCAGCTATGGAGAAAGGTCACAAATCTTTGCTTTACGTCTATTTCACAGCTAGAACAAGAGCTAATTTGTGGAAACAAACAAAGCTAAACTTAATTTTCCATCCACTTAAAGCTAATCCTTGCAGACAGTTTATCAGCCTATGGAAGAGTGTGTAGGCAAAATTATCATGCTATAGAGGGCTTTATATGAAACTTTCCATAATGATACCTAATCCTTGCACCCTATCACCCTATGGAAGATTATGTATAAGTCAGTATAAGCAGGATAAGTAAGTAAATTCATACTGACAGCCATTCCCAGCATGCACAGATCACCCTGGAGACAGCCCATCAAGACAGCAAGCCAAGGGAACAGCAGAGTGGGTGAAGTAGGTAAAATAAGTGAAGATCTGTTGAATGGACTTAACCTACATTAGACTGATGGTTTAGCATAGCGTCAGATGAGAGATGACAGTAACCAGTGTACAAATACTAATATGGACTGCAACACAGCTAGCAGGGAGATGCCATTCCTCTGGTAAGTGAGAGATAAGGATGTTGAGGAATAAAGTAGATACTGGGTAGTGAGATGTATTACCAGAGGACCTATGTTACTGTCTCCTGAACACATTAGTCATCAGATGTAAAAATATTACAAAACTAGAAAAATATACAAAACATTATGCACAAAACTGGAAAAATCATTAGAAAAACTAGAAAAATGTGTAAAACGAAACCATTATGCAGATATATAAAAGTGATACAAAACTGAAAAATTAATAGAGAACTAAAAAATATAACTATATATAGAACATGTATGTGTGTGTGTGTGTGTGTGTGTGTGTGTGTGTGTGTGTGTGTGTGTGTGTGTGTGTGTGTGTGTGTGTGTGTGTGTGTGTGTGTGTGTGTGTGTGTGTGTGTGTGTGTGTGTGTGTGCGTGTGTGTGTACGTGTACAAGTGGCATCCTCATAATATGGGTAGCCAGGAGTAAAAACAGTGTATATGTATGTAGTATATATAAAACTTAACTTACCACCATCAACACTGAATGCACTGATGGATGGACTCAGTAGGCACTTGTAACAACTATGGGAATGTGAGTAAATACATGAATGAATAATATACAGAATACACCGACCGGACAAAGCAGTGATGTACAAAACACTTAAGGTACTATGAAGGAGGTGTGGGGAAATGGGTGGGGTTCAGACTGCTTCCTTCACACCCCACACGTCCTCACACACTCAGTAGTTCACGAAGGCCGTGGTAGTGTCAGTAGTGTCTCAGCATCCCTCAGCACCTCAGGACGAGACTGCACAAGACTTCCACTGCACCTGTCCTCTACTTCCTCGCATGGTGGCTGTTGCTGTTCCTGAAATGTCAGAATGTGATACTCAACTGCAAGAGACTCCTGTTGACCAAGAATCACCGAGAAATGAAACACAAAAAAGGAAGAATGAGACAAGAATGAAGAAATGAAGAAGTAAATAGAAAGAATAAATGAGGGAAGATGATAAACATGAAAGCAGGTACCAAGATGAGATGCACAACAGACTCTTAAGCTATCCCACCATACGAGAAAATACATGCAAACATACATTATCAAAGCTGTCTCTCCCACAAATAGCCAAAACAAGGCACACAACTTCCATATTCACACTTATTCGCACTATCCTCTTAGCCCCTCAAGCCCTGACAGGGACAAGAAAGTATTCTTACCCTCTTAGATCAAATAATGAAAAATAAGGACGTTAAATTAAATGATGATGATGATGACAACACAAACTTGATTAATAAATTATCTACAAGTTTTAAAGTTCTCGCCATTTCTCCTTATCATTACCCTTCACCATCCTCTTCCCTGTTCTTCCTCCTCTTCACCACTCCTCATTATTCTTACCTTTCACCCTGCCTCTCCTCCCCCTTCTCTATGTCTCTCCTCTCTCTTCTTCCTTACCTTTACCTTCATCCCTCCTCCTCCCCTTCTCCCCGCCTCTTCCTGCCCCTCACCTGGACTGCAGTGGGGTGCGGAAGAGCTGGGAACGGCGGCGGGAGGTGGAGCGAGGCACACCACCCAGCATGGAGCCCCCAAAGTCTGGCGTCCTTGGCTGTACTGGATGTGTGTTCTCATCTGTCACTTGGATGAAGGAGTTCCAGTAGTCAGATGAAATCTCCAGCAGCTTCTCCATCACCTGGGACATAGTGGGGAGGGTGGAGCGTTAGTGGTGCATGACAGCTTCACATGTATGGAGGGGTTTCCAATCATATTGCTCCTCTAGTCCGCTAGACAGGGTGGAATCAAAAGCTTTTCTTCTTATCAGTTCCTCTCCTCTACCTAACTTGTCTTCAGCACCTCTCATTGCTGTATTGTTGCATCTCTGGCTGTCTTCTACCGCTATTTTCACACTAAGTGCTTGTCTCCCCTCCTCCCATGGCCTCCCTGCACAAGACTTCCTACTTCCTCTCGCCACTATTCTGTCCATCTCTCTAATGCAAGAGTTAACCAGTATTCTCAGTCATTCATCCCTTCTTATAGTAAACTCTGGAACTCCCTGCCTGCTTCTGTATTTTCCCTTTCCTGACTGAATTTTTTTTCAAGAGGGAGGTTTCAAAGAAAACATCCTCAAATTTTTATGATCCTTTTGACATCTCATTTGGAACTGGCACCTCAGTAGGACTTTTTTTTTTTTTTGCTCTTTTTGTTGTCCTTGGCCACAGCCTTTCTTAGAAAAATAAATAAGTAAATAAATAAATAAATAAAAAATAAAATAAAACAAAATAAAATAAATAATCAAATCAAATCAATCCATCAAAATGAAACCTTGTCCGTCCTCCCTCCCTCCTGTAAAATGAAACCTTGTCCGTCCTCCCTCCCTCCTGTAAACACCCCAGGCCAGGTGTTCCTCCTTACCAGGTGCTGCAGCCTGGTCTCCTGCATCATGGTGGGCATCTCTGGCTCAGCAGA
Organism: Scylla paramamosain; assembly: GCF_035594125.1. Taxonomy (NCBI): domain Eukaryota; kingdom Metazoa; phylum Arthropoda; class Malacostraca; order Decapoda; family Portunidae; genus Scylla; species Scylla paramamosain. The sequence goes on from NC_087191.1 coordinate 7,046,503, forward strand.
TGAGTACCCCACCAACGTCGGCCCGAACACCTTGGCCAGGTTCGTTGCTGGCATCTTGCACTCTGGACACTCGGCAACCCTGTGTGTGTGCAAGGCCATGAGGCATGTTTCATTTGTCAAGACTTACAGCAGAGTGCCTCAAGTCTTAAATGCAAGCAGTATACAAAAAATTAAAGAAAATATGAAAACCTGGTATTAAGTGATAGAAAACTACAAACCTCCATCAATTCTGTCCCCTAATAATATAAGAATAAAGATCACGCACACACACACCTCTGCAAGTGCGAAATGATCCAGGCCAGTGTATCCCGGTTGGGCTGCGGCAATTCAGAGATGGCCTGGTAGAGGGAGGCAGAGCAGTCCTGGTTTGCCTCGCTGGCGGCTGAGGTGAAGTCTTTCCACAGCAGGGTGGTGATGAGCGGCTCCTTCAGGCTGCGCAGGAAGATCTTGAGGGTGCCGGAGATGACGTGGATGTCCAGCTGGGAGAGGTTAGGCAGCCCACGACCCCTTAGGAATTGCTCCTGTGTGTGGGGATGTGATGGGGTGAGGAAGATGGTGAGGAAGGTAGAGAGAAATGAGCAGGGGTTGGCTGGAAGGGATGGAAAATGAGAAGGAATGGGGAATGTGAGGAAAGGATGGCCAGGGAGGTAAAGACAGGAGAAATAAGGAGGGATAGGTTGAGAGGGATGGAAAATGAGATGGAGGAATGGAAGGGATGAAGGAGACAGAGAAAAAATGTGTAAACAGAGGAATAGAAAGTGAGATTAATGAGAAATTGGAAGGAGGGATGGAAGGAATGGGTGAAGGAGACAAGGAGATACTGAAAGGAATGGGAAAAGAGCAACATTTTGAAGGAAGAGAAAACACTAAATAACCTCACATCATTTACACACACGCACACAATTACCTTAAGCTCCTTGATATCTTTCTCCGAGCCACAGAGACGATAGATCCCCACCTCTGTCAGGCCCCTGTTCTCCACCTCATTAGTACAGTGAACCACCAGAGCAGGAACCATTGGGGGCGTGGAGGGGGCATAATCTGCAATGGTGCCCTGAGGAGGTAACAAGAGGTGATAAGAAGCACTGGGTTTTAATGTATAAGAACACAGGATAGATCAGGGAAGTTTGAGGGTGTAACTATGACAGTCAGAAGGCAGGAAAGGAGGAGAAAAGATGAAAAGAGAAGAAGGGGATAAAGAAGAAAAGAAACAAAGGGATAAAGTATGAGAAAGTAAGAGAACTGAGTAAAATGAAAGAATGGAGAGAAAGGAGAACAAAAGAAAGGAAGGGAATAAAGAAGAAAAGAATAAAACAAAGATCAGAAAGTAAGAGAAGGCAGGAGAATAGAATAAAAAGAAAGAAAGAAAGAAAGAAAGGAGGAAAGAAAAGACAAGACAAAAAGAAAGGAGAAGGATGAAGAATAAAACAAAGGCAAAAAATAGGAGAAACTAAGAGAATAAGAAAGAGAACAGAAAAAGAAATGTAAAGGTAAGGAAGGAAAAGAAGAAAAGAAGAAACCAAAGGTAAAGAAATAAATGACAGCAAGTGATTAGGAGACAAAAAAAAAAAAAAAAAAAAAAAAAAAAAAAAAAAAAAAAATTACAACCACAAAAAGTGACATGTACAAAGAAAGATTACACACACAAAGGCACCTCACCATGCAGCCCTTGTTGTTGGGGGTGTTGGCACTGGGCACGCAGGGGAGGGGCACCTGCTCCCGGCACTCACTGTGACAGATGGCCCGGCAGTCACGGCACTTCAGACATGCCTTGGCAAACTTGATCCTGTGATGAGACACAAAGGGAAGGTGCAACAAAAAATAAAATAAATAAATAAATAAATAAAAATAAAATTAATAAAAAAAATAAAGTGAAAAATGTAAGAAAATAATAACAAATCAAAATAAACTGAAAGATGGAGGGAAAAAAAATAAATAAAAAAGAAAATAACATATGTGGACTTAATTATTTATTTAGACAGAATATATTTGACCTAAAAACTCCCTAGGCATGGTCTTGAATTAATGTCAAGTTATTTATTTCACCCCTATATTAGGCAGCAAACACCAGTCACTCCACATTAACTAACAAGTATAAGTCACCTCCAATTTAGCACTGAGAGATGGACACTTAAGTAAGACTGAGAAAAGATTAAGGATTTTTTTTTTTTCTGTGTGAGTGAATCAGTGTTTTCTTCTTATGTATATATGCCTGAAATATAGGCAACCACCACCAATAGGAAATGTGAGGCTCATTGCCAAAACAGCAAACACAGCAGGCTGGCCACACACTGCCACACCAAGGCGTAATAGTGGAAGAAAAAAAAAAAAAATAAATAAATAAATAAAAAAATAAAATAAATAAATAAATAAAATAAAATAAATAAATAAAATAAAATAAAATAAAAAATAAAAATAAATAAATAAACAATAAAACATTAAAAGTGATACAAAAAAGACTGTCATTTTGTGTAATGGTAAATTTATTTTTCACACACACACACACACACACACACACATCAAGACCTACAAAGAAAAACCATAACACAGAAAAACAAGGCAAAACACACACACACACACACACACACACACACACACACACACACACACACACACACACACACACACACACACTAACTCAAAGTAAAGATCAGCAAACACAACCATTACCCCAGTACCTCTTTCCACACGGCTGGCAGTGCTCAATCTTATAGGTGGTCTTGAGGACGAAGGCGTGGGTGCGTCCATTCACCTTGCTGGCCGAGTTGTAGTTACGAAGCACTGGGGTGTGTGGGGTGCCTGTTGGGGTGCTGTACGCCTGGTGCTGGGGTGAGAGATTAGGATGTGAGGGTGACGGGGAGCTGGCCTTGTATGGAGAGGGGAAGATAAGGTGGGTAGTGTGGTATGTTAAAGATGTGTTCTGATGTTGCGTAAAGGGAGAAGAAATCAATGGGTGTGGGGTGTGTGGTGGTGTTTTTTGATGGGAAATGATTGTGCTGGGAGTGACAGGGAAGGAGAGGAGAGGAGAGGAGAGGAGGAGAGAAGAGGAGAGGAGAGGAGAGGGGAGAGAGAAAGGAGAGAGAAACAGGACTGAAATAAATTAAGGCAAAAAATCAAACAGCCAATCAATAAATAAAATAAAATAAAAAAAATGAAACAAAAGATACAGAAAGACAAATTAAAAAAATGGATAATGAAACAATAAAAGAAAACAGAGAAACAATCTGGAGACCAATAAAAGAAACACAAAAACATCTCTATACAATAAATAAATAAATTAATTAATGAATAAGTAAAAATGGTAAAAAAAAAAGTAAATAAATAAATAAAGATAAAATAAGTAAAGAAAAGAAAAGAAAAGAAAAGAAAAGAAAAGAAGAAAATAAAATATCTAAAAACAATAACAAACACATACACATCTCGTTAACTTACCTGAGGCGTGACAGGTGTGCCGATGTTGATATAATTGTAATTTACCGAGGGGGACAGCATGCCCTGCCTGTTCCCTACTGATGGGGTGGGGGGCGGAGGGGCTGGAGTGCGTGGGGGCTTCTTAAGGGGACTCAGCATCTCCTCTGCAACAGTAGAAGTTATGGGATTAGCAGGTGTGGGGGGGGGGAGGGCAGATATTTGAGACAGGTGTGGATAGATATGGGAGAGAGACAGAAGGACAGGACAAGAGAAGGTGAGAGAAGAAAGGTAAGAGAAGACAGGAAGGAGAGAGAAGAGGAAAGGAAAGGCAAAAGGTGGAAGCAAGATAGATGGGAACACAGGAGCATGAGAGAAGAGAGGAAACATAAGAAGACAGGAACAATATTGAGGAAAATAAACATACAAGAAGACAGAAGAAAGAAAGAGGAGGAGGAAAGGCAGAGAAAAGTAAGATAAATGGAGACACAGGAAAAGAAGATAAAAGATCACAAGTATAGATGGGAAGACAGGAGAGAAGAAAAAGGAGATGAAAGGGGCAGATACATGACAGCAGAGTAGAATATTTGAGACAATAGAAAAGATAGGGCAGGTTAGAGATAGGAAAACAGGAACAAGATGGAAGAGGAAAAAACAGAGGTAAGAAATCCAGGTAAGAGATAGAGAAACCAGAAAACAGAAGCAAGAGAGACAAAGAACAGAAGTAAGAGATGGAGATATTGGAGATGCAGAAAGATGGGAAGGCAGGGGCAAGAGAGGAAAGAAGAATGAAGGTAAGACATGGAGAATGATGAAGAGATGAGAAGACAGGAGCAAGAGAGAAGGAGATATAGGAAGGCAGGAGTAAAAGAGAAGGGAAAAGAGAGACAGGAATACAGGAAACAGAAAAGGAAGGGTAAAGAGATCAGAAGATAACAGATAGGAAGAGGAAATTGGAGGAAAGGAAAGAAGGGTCTGAGGGAGGAAGGAAATGATTAAACAGAAATGGCAGACAAAAAGAAGGGAAGTTAGAGGGAATGGAAGTACATGATAATTTCTTAACTTCATATATAGACATTAGCGTTTATGATGGTAATAATTGTGTGTGTACCTTCCGTCAACACACTTACACTAAGAATCAGCTTAAATATTAAAATCTTAAGTGATATATACTAAAGAAAAACTTCCTTACCATTAATTAATTATAAATTTTCTTCTATCTTTTCTTCTCAATAAATATATAAATAAATGAAAATAAGTAAAGAAATAGAAAAAATTATGTTAGTCTCTTCTTTCACTATAAAAACTGCAACTATTGTGTTATTATACATATTGTTCACCTCTAATGTCAGGAACTAAATATATGGTTAGTCCTGCTCCCAAAGGAATAGAATGTGGAAGAGAAATACAGCAATAGGAATGTAGCTGGAAAAAATGCATAAATCATGCAATAAAAAAAAAAAAGTTAGGTCACTTGAGACTGAAAAAAAAAGTATTGGTAACTAATGTAGAAACAAAATGAATAGAAAAGACACTAAGAAAAAAAAAAAAAATATATAAATATAAATAAACAAATAAATAAAAAGAAATAATAATAATAATAATAATAATAAAAATAATAATAATAATAATAATAAAAATAATAATAATAATAATAATAATAATAATAATAACAGAAAAAAAAAGTGAAAAATACCACACATACAATATCCTTGTGTTTTTCTTACAAATACAACAGTTGTGTTCTGACGCCCTAGGTGACAACAACAGCACCACAACATTAGCACTGTTGAATGACGGGCTGTAGGTGCCAAGGCTGGTCAGACCTGTCCCAAAAATGAGTTTACAACATGGCAAAGGAACGGAACTGTCATAACTCGGACTCCCTGTGAATGTCTCTCTATGTGTCGTGCCCCTACACCACCAGAGGAAGTCAATTACACCCTCAGCACACCCAAGGAATTATTGTATTAGTATTTATCCATTTACTCCCAATGCCCACACACCATTAAGTCGTGCGTGCTCTCTTCTGAATTGTCTCTTCTTTAGTATTCACTTTTTCTTTTTTATGGGAGAGAATTATTTTTTTCTAGTTTTTTCTTTCCTTGGGTATGTGAGAAAAGGAGTAAAGATGGAAAAGACAAAGAAAAGTAGTCATTCATTAGCTCTCTACACCCAAATACCCTCCACTAGTCATTCATTTCACATCTACACCCAAACTACATGTGATTGTCAAGCTGTGAATGACAGAATCACCCTAAATGATGAATGAATGAATGAATGAATGAATGCATGAATAAATAAATAAATAAATGAAGAGAAAAGTAAAAAGCAGTGATTCATTTCCCATCTACACACGAAGAACACTCAACTGTCGAGTTATGAATGGCAGAATCACCCTCTGGGATAAGAAAAAATAAATAAATAAAACTAAAAAGCAGCCATTCATCCCTCATCTACATAAAATACACCTGACTGTAAAAAAAAAAAAAAAAAAAAAGCTACCCTCAACTGTTGAGTATAAAGAAAAAGCATCACTTCCCATCTAACCCTAGGGAACCCAAGAAGCCGTCTACCAGGCACCCCAGACAGGCTACCACGTTACCTCTGCTGCTCTCCAGGGACGACTTCTCTGCTGAAAGATCCACGCCCTCCCCTGCTTGAAGGAGAGGTGAGGCTATTGGCAATGTGGATCTCAACCTGTCCCTACACCCTTGCTGAGCCTATACAGTGGTTACCTTATGCTTTGTTGTAGTACTAGTTATATTATGAGTCTTAATCCTTTCATTACCACTGTGGACCTCAACCTGTCCCTATATCCTTGCTGAACCAACAAACTGAGCCTATACAGTGATTACCCCATGCTTTGTTGTAGTTTCTTAATGTATATGAGTATGAAATTTTTCACTGCCATGGTCATCCTTCGTTAACCTTCCTGGCACTGTAAGAACTATCTGCATGGAGATGAAGGAGAGGAAAGAGGGAACATTTATGGTTAATCTTGTCTTACACTGTAGAAATATCTATGAAAGCTTAACACAAAAGTGCCAAAAAATTGTAGATATGAGAGATTTGTGTGGCAGTGAATGGATCTCCTCTCCTTCATGTCTCTTGATAATCCTGTGCTGCAATGCTCAAAACTAAATAGCTGAGCCAAGGAACACCATATGTAAACTTAGGACTAAACATGCCACTTCTTTCCTTCCTGTCTCTTGGTAATTGCTGTAATGCTAACAACAAGTCAAGGTGAACTCAAGGAACACAAAATAAACTGGGTAAAAATAAAAAACTAAGCATGCCACTTCCTTCCTTCCTGTTTCTTGGTAATCTGCTGCAATGCTAAACAGAAACCAAGAATCAACTCAAGGAACAAAAAACAGAGGAATAAATATAAAAAAAAAAGCTAAACATGCAACTTCCTTCCTGGCAATTTATAAAGCTTAAAAATACCCAACCACTGACTCAAATGCCAAACATGAACTAAAAACAACAGACATACAAATAAATAACACAGCAGGAGGGCCAAGGAGCAGCAGAAAGCACAGAGGCACTCACCACCAATGACGGCCAGGTAGGGCGGTGCTGAGGGCTGGATGTCCACCTTGACGCTCTTCAGCTCATCTCCCTCTGTGTAGCATGTCACCTCTGTCTTCACCTCTAGGCTCTGTTTGTTCTCCTGTGGTGTGAGAACAAGAGGGAGTGAGGGGAGGGATAGAGTGAGTGGGTAAGTGAGGGAAGAAGTGACGGATAGAGTGAGTGAATGATGGGCAGATTGAATGAATGACTGAATGAATGATACAGGAAGAAACCGATGAACAGAGTGAATGAGTGATAAAGGAAGTGAGTGAATGAGTGATGGAGGAAGTGAGTGACAGGAAGAGTGAGAGAGTGAATGAATGACAGAGGAAGAAAAATATGAATAGTGAATGAGTGACAGAAAGTGAGAGATAGAAGAAAAGAGTAATAAACATAATGAGTGGTGGACAGTGTTTCTACTTCACACTCAACACCCTGCCAACACCCACCTTGCCTCCATCACCGCCACTTATCCTGCCAGACAGTCGCTTGTGTCCCACCCCTGAGGACCTGTCCAGCCTGTCAGGGGAGGACTTGCGCTTGTAGGAACGGCCGGAGCGTAGACGGGAGTCCTCCAGGTCGTCCTCCTCCGTGATGTCCATCTGTGACACGTTGAGGATGGTGCCTGGTGGGTCAAGTTAGGTTAGGTCTGATATGGTTAGGTTAGGTTGGGTTTGGTTGGGTTAGGTTAGGTTAGATTTGGTTGTGTTGGATTAGGTTTGCTTAGGTGAAGTTTGGTCGTGTTAGGTCCAGTTTGGTAGTGTTTGGCTGGGTTTGATTTGGTGAAATTTGGTTTGGTTATGTTTGCAAATGTTTGGTTTGGATAGATGAGGTCAGAGTAGATTAGATTAGGTTAAATTAGATTAAGTAAGATAGGTTATGGTTAGCTGTCAACCACAAGAAAATAGACATGTTAGATGAAATGATGACAACAACACTGTGTGTGTGTGTGTGTGTGTGTCCCCACAACACGCACCAATAGAGTCATGGTCCTCGGTGATGGTGGACAGTGGGCCGTTGGGTGAGTGCTGCCTGCTCAGGCCGTGCCCCGGCCCTGGCACCTCTGAGGAGAAGGAATGCTGCAGCTGCTGGAGGCGCTCCTTCGTCTTCACCACCTGTCCCTGCCCCAGCATCTCTATCGCCTGCAGGATCTGTCCAGCCTAGCAAAGAAGATAATATTTTAAGGTGCCTGTATATTGTCTCTATCTCTGTCTAACCTTAACCTAACTTAGTATAACCTTAACAAACTTATACTAATGTAAACCTTACCTGTCATAACACAATCTAATACAAATAGTATATACTAATGTGACTCAACATAACCAAATGTGATCTGAAATAAGAGTAATCTAATAAGAAATTAATTCTTTTGCTTACACCAGACTTTCATTTTTTTGTAGAATATAATAAAATACAATTAAACATCTTTATAGTTTCAAAACAAAACCAGTGAAGCTGATTCAACCCAAGGTATCCTTGTTTTATCTAACCTTACCTAATGCAACCTAAAGGTGCCATCACACTAGCACATTTTTTGTCAACTTTCTGAAAATCAAGTTTCTTGAGCACGCCCCGTCACATGCAATTTCATTGACAATAAACAAACGTGGCTCTGGGCTCTCTCTCTCTGGCTGGCTGCGGGTCCAGCCAGCCCAGGACCCCAATTCTCCACAGGTGCTGCTCCGCTGACACACAGGCAGACAGTCGCTGTTCTGTACTATATTACAAGTTTTGTCAATTGTAGATGAGCCCAGTGAGTTAAAATGGTATGCAGTATGCAGGAGTAGAGAAACAGAGACCTTCCAAGAGAGTAATCATTCATCAAATCATGCCACACACTTTTTGCTGTTATATGTCCACAAGTTAAATGTAATGACATGTGAAATTAAGCGATTTTATATTTTCTTTATTTAAAATTTATTTATTTATTATTTTATTTTTTCCTAAAAACAGTAAGGTTCATTTAGTATATCTGTATATCATAAACATAGATTTTCATCTGACAACAAAAATTGAGGACAATCCTCCTCTGTGAAGACGATCACTTCTGTCTGACGATGCAGACAGAAAAAAATGGAAGGAGTTGACAGAAAATGTGCCAATGTGATGGCACCTTTAGGTATCCTACCTTAACTGAACTTGGCATTACTTAACTTAACCAAATCAAGCCAAACCCAAGCAAGTCTCACCAGACCTAACCTAACCTAACCAAGCCAAGCCTCACCATATCCCTCTTCTCATTCTCGGCAGCAATTCTACGTCCCTTCTCCAGGTCCAGCAGGTGACGCGCGTTCTTCAGCTTCATCTCCAGATTTTTTATGGTCTTCTGCCCCTGGTTCACCTGCTCCTGTAGCCGCTGCACCTCGCCTGCCAGCTCCTGCCACTCCCGCTGCTGCCCCTCCACCCCCTCTGTGAACTCCAGGAACTCTGTAAGGCATGGCAGGGTCAGGAGAGGCAGGGTGTGTGATGATAGGTGAAGAGATGTCATTGATGACTTGGATACAAATGTTGAGAGATGATAAATGGTTCATTGATGTAGAGATGATATGAGAGAGTTTAGTAGATGTGGAGATGTGATAGGAGAGGATTTAGTGATGTGTGGAAAGATGATTGTTGATTTGGTGATGTACAGGGAGTGTGAAGGTTTTATCTCTTATGGTTTCAAAAGAAAAAGATGAAGGAAGAGAAAGATGCGGGGAAAAAAAAAGAAAAAAAAAGAAAAAAGAAAAAAAAAAGGATGGAGGAGGAGTAGCATAGCAAAAATGAGATTAGAGAGCAAGAACACAGAACAAAATTAAAATAAACTGAAAAGTTGTGATGCATAATTTCATCTTTTAAGCACAGAGCCGAGACAGAAGAAGAGCAAAAAAATAAATTCATAAAAAATAAATAAATAAACAAAAATAAACATATAAATAAAATAAAATATCAAATAAATAAATAAATGAATGAACAAAATAATAATAGTAGTCAAAACCTAATCATCATTATACACATAAATAATAATAATAATAATAATAATAATAATAATAATAATAATAATAATAACAACAACAATAACAATAAATGAACAGAAGAGCATAACACAAAGGGTTGCTCACTCTTCTCTGCCGGGTCGGACAAGAGTTTCATGGTGCGGATCAGCTCGTCAAACTGTGTGGTGAGGGACTCCATGGTGGTGGTGGTGGTGTTGTGGGCTTGTTTTTCACTGTCACACACCCTTCCCTCTCAGCAGACCTGCCGACACACACACATACACATGATATACAAGCACATTATCACACTGACGCTGCACAAAAACGATATAATTTTGTATAAGTGAAACCTCAAACAGGATATAATTTGCATGAGTAACGGTGGGCATACATTTCATCTTACCACACTAAGAAACTGAGATAAAAAAAAATAATGAGATGCTAATAATTCATTCATTTGATATCTGAAAATTGAATGGAAACTAAAATATTCATGCTGATATAGAGTAAACGGATGCAAACATTGAAATTTTCACATTCCCAACGTAAACACAGATACGAACCAAACGAGTATAAACATTTAAACACACAGGCATTCAGATCATTAACAAAATGCACTAATTAAGGGAGTCAAAACATTCAGACATTTACAGCCAATCAAGAAATAAAAATAGCAACACAATGTAAAAAGTAAACGAGTACAAACATTCAAATATGCCCAGGTACCCACAACGTAAACATTCCCTTGTGTGCAAACGAACAGGAACTACAATAACTTTACTCATATTTCCCTCGCCCAACAATAATTCCCTCTGTTGTGCTTACTCACCCGTTGATCGCCTCACTACAGCACGCCAACACCGCCTCAGCACATGCCAACGACACAAAATTCAAAGGAAAAACACAAAAAACATAGGGCCCCCGTGTTGCTCAGCCTCAGATCTCCCGCAACACTATAAGGGAGGGAAGCTTCGCCGCGCCGACCTCAGTGGAAACAAAAGACGATCGCTGTTCAGTATTTATGGTCCAAATTTATTTGTTTTTGGCATTTCCTTGGATAATTTTAAAGATTTTAAGCTATATTCCTGTTCTATATATTCATGTTTATTTCGTAAGTGTTATTTTGCCTTTCTTTTCGTCTTTGTTAATGATATCTCAAAGGGAGAAGGAAAGGATAGGATTGTACGCTAAAAAGGATTCTTGGTCAGTAGATAACCAGTATTTTCGTTTTTCTTTTAGCATTCCTGGCCTAATTCAGACTTCCTGGTAATAATATTCAGCTCTTAAATAATGCTCTCCCTAAGTATATATCCCAAGTAAATATTAAAGTAAAAACAAAAGGATTAGAATGTTTTCTAAGGATAACTCTGACTCAGGACTCTACTGTTTTGGTTACCTATACTTAACAGATTCAAAACAGCCACATGAAGGCGGGCTTTTAAATGTGTGGAATGCGGCTCATGACAACGAATGAACGGAGAAAAAGTAATTGAAGAGGAGGAGAAAGTCTGGGAGACAGATAGAATGGGGTAAGAGATGGAGAGAAATAAGGAGGGAAGACATTAGGTGGATAAGAGAGAATAAGATATACGAGAGATGAGGAAGGATGGAAGGTGAGATAGGATAGAAGATAGGGAAATAAACAGAAGAGAGAGAGAGAGAGAGAGAGAGAGAGAGAGAGAGAGAGAGAGAGAGAGAGAGAGAGAGAGAGAGAGAGAGAGAGAGAGAGAGAGAGAGAATTTGAACATTTATCCATTGCTTAGTTGTACAATATCATGTACTAAATATATGTTAACAGTTAATTACATCTGTAGCATGCTTTTCTAAAGCTAAGCTTGAAAAATTTAGATTTAGGTAGGAGATAGGAAAAAAATGGTTCTTAAATAGAGTGGTAGATGAGTGGAACGGACTCAGTAATCATGTTGTTAGTGCTAGGACATTAGAAAGCTTCAAGAGAAGATAAGACAGGTTTATGGATGGAGGTGGAAATAGGTAGGTATATTTCATACAGGGACTGCCATGTGTAAGCCTAGTCGCTTCTTGCAGCTCCCCTTATTTCTTATGTTCTTATGTAAGCTTTTTAGAGAGAGAGAGAGAGAGAGAGAGAGAGAGAGAGAGAGAGAGAGAGAGAGAGAGAGAGAGAGAGAGAGAGAGAGAGAGAGAGAGAGAGAGAGAGAGAGAGAGAGAGAGAGGATGTTTATAATCAAGACAATTCTTTTTCTTCTTAACCTTCCTTTTCTTTTTTTTTTCTTTCTTTGGTACATTCTCTCGCTTTGTTTCTTCGGGAATGATTTATCTTTTCTGTTTTGAGAGAGAATAACAATGATTTTTTTTTCCTTCCTGATTTTTTTTTTTTTTTTGTCTTCCTTCTTTATGCATAAAAAAGAACCTCATATTATGCATTCCCTCTAGACACCCATAAATAAATCACACCATTACTAACATTACAAATTATTTTCAGAGTGCGGCTCACATTTATCAGTGAAGAATAATTATTGCATTGGTATTAGTAAAGATTTTCATGGTTCTTACTCTTGAAACTCTTGGTTATCACACACACACACACACACACACACACACACACACACACACACACACACACACACACACACACACACACTACAAACAGGTCATTGATCTAATAAATGTTCCTTCTTCGATACCGAGAGAGAGAGAGAGAGAGAGAGAGAGAGAGAGAGAGAGAGAGAGAGAGAGAGAGGAGAGAGAGAGAGAGAGAGAAACAATGAAACCCCTCTCTCTCTCTCTCTCTCTCTCTCTCTCTCTCTCTCTCTCTCTCTCTCTCTCTCTCTTCCTCTTTTCTTCCTTTACCAAGAGTTTATTAGCATATTTTATTCATATTATTACTCTGTTTCATCCTTCCTTCCTCACTTCCTCTCGCAGTCTTCCTTCCTTGCTTTCCTTACCCCTTCTCTTATTCTTTCTCTTCCTTTCCTCTTTTCTTTCGTTTTGCTTCCTTCCTTCATTCCTCCTTTCCATTTTATTCTTTCCTTCTTTTCTCTCTCCCTCATTGTTTTCCTTCCTTCTCTCAGTGCTTCTTCCTACCTTCCTTCCTTCATTCATTCATTCCCTATTTCTTTCCTTTCCTCCCTCAGTTTCCTGCCTTCCTTCATTTCTACTTGTAGTTTCTTATTTCCTTCCTTCATTCATTGTTTACCTTCCTTCCTGCCTCTCCCTCTCTCTCTCTCTCTCCCCCTTCTCCCCCTTCTCCCTCCTCTCCCTCACGTGGCTGGGCAATGTGAGAGGACACGTGGGGAACCAGCACAGCACAGAACAAGCTTGGCACTCACTCTCCCCTCTCACTTCCCCCTCTCACTCTCTCTCCCCTCAATCACTGCCTCCTCACCTTACCTTTCTTCCTTTACCTTACCTTTGTGTCCGAGGAGAGGGGGGAAAAGAAGGGAGAGGAGAAGGGGAGAGGGGAAAAGAGGGAAAGGGAGAGGGGAAAAAGAGGAAGGTGAGGACATGTTGTTTAATGATAGGGTTCACTACTCTCTCTCTCTCTCTCTCTCTCTCTCTCTCTCTCTCTCTCTCTCTCTGGGTTCATACTTTAGATATTACAAATCTCACGTACTAATGACATTAATGTTTGTTCTAAAGGATGTAACGGTTTTAACGGTCCCTGAATTCAAATGCAATATAGTATTTAAATGTCGCGTATCGTTTTTTCAACCGTTTTCTTATTGCGTCTTCCGTTTTCTTTACGATATTTTATTCCACTTACATCTCCGCCTCTTTCAAACATCACTTGCTGAGTTTGTTGTGAGTGTTCAGATAACCTAGTACGTAACGGTTCTAACGGCTGACAGTTATTTGAAATTTAAATTAAAATTAAAAACTACATTGATTGCGGCTCTAGCAGCGGGTATAAATATAAATTTCACCCATTCATATTTAAATAACTGGTGTAAGTTTAAATCTCACCTGTTCAAATTTAAATCTTAAACGCTTTCTGAAGTGCTTAGCGAATAGTTTAATACATAATGGTTGCAGAAGTCAAGTCAACAACTATTTGAAATTTGAATTAAAAGTAAATACTACATGAATTTTGATCCCAGTAACCGATGTAAATTTAAATAAGTTATATCCATTCAAATTTAAATTTGTAAAGTTTTGTAACCTTCTTAACGAACAGCTTAATACATAACGGTTATAACGGTCAACACTTACTTGAAATTTGAATCACCAGTACATACTACAACAACAACAGTAACCACTTTTAAGTTTAATTTTACCAGTTCAAATTTAAACTTGTAACGCTTTTTAACCATCAAAACGAACATATTTCAAATTTTAAACCACCAACATACTAAATTTGATTCGACTCTAGTAGCCGGTAAAACTTTTAATTCTATCCGTTCAAATTTAAACATGTAACGTTTTTAACCGTCCCAGCGAACTGCCTTACGAGCTTCTTCTTAGAACAGCGGCCATCACTCAGACCCGAGGGAGGAGATAGGCCAGGGAAGATGAGGAAGAGGAAGAGGAAGAAGAGGAGGAGGAGGAGGGGGAGGGAAAAGAAAAAGATGAGGTGGTGAAGGAGGAGGAGAAGGAAGAGGAAAGAGACGAGAAGTTGGTGAAGGAGATGGAAGAAAAAAAGGAGGAGGAGGAGAGGGAGGAGGAGGAGGAAGAAGAGGAGGAGGAGTAGATGGAGGGAGACGGAAAGAAGAGGAAGCGGTGTATGAAGAGGAGGAGGAGGAGGAGGAGGAGGAGATGGAAAGAGCGAGAAAAAAAAATAAAGGAAAAATAAGAGATGAAGAGAAGGAGGAAGAAAGCTACAATGAAAAGGAAAAAAAGAACAAGAACAAAAACAAGAAAAGAAGAAGAAAAGGAAGAATAAGAATAAGAATAAAAAAATAAGAATAAGAAGAAAGAACAATATGAAAAATGAATTAGAAGAAAGACAAATTAGAAGAGAGAGAGAGAGAGAGAGAGAGAGAGAGAGAGAGAGAGAGAGAGAGAGAGAGAGAGAGAGAGAGAGACCCATTACCCTTTACGTCTTGTCCTACTTCTCAAATTTTTTTCCCTAACGTATTCTTTTTTCCCCTTAATTTCTTCCTCATACTTGTAGAAAGTTTGTTGAACTGGGCACCACAGGAGAAAGGCGGCGCTGGGCAGGTAAAGAACAGGTGTGGAGGTGCGCAGACACACACACACACACACACACACACACACACACACACACACACACACACACACACACACACACGTACACATAGACACATACACGCACCCAAACCCACACAATCTCACTGGTTCCTTTGAAATCCCTTACTGCATTGCTTTGCCGGCAGAAACCACTGGGAGGTATATGAGATCTAATACCCTTCCCGTGAGATCCAATGTCTTATGCTCTGGTGGAGGTGCAAAATAGCAATTGGGTTGACAGGACAATATGTTAGTTTGATTGTGGTTAGTGTTTGGCATGGTGTGTCTGTCTGTGTGTGTGTAATGGAAGGAAATTGCCGGGAAGGAAATAAATGTTGT
>NC_087191.1:7074466-7076966 GCF_035594125.1 Scylla paramamosain
GAAAACTAGGAAGAGGAAAGAGGAAAGCTACTATATGGGGGAAAGAGGAGGAGGAGGAGGAGGAGGAGGAGGAGGAGGAGGAGGAGGAGGAGGAGAAAGACAAGTACAGCGGAGAAGGAAAAAAATAAGATTAAAGGCTGGAAGAAGTGGTGGTGGAGGAGGAGGAGGAGGAGGAGGAGGAGGAGGAGGAGATGGAGGAGGTGGTGGAGGAGGAGGAGGAGGAGGAGGAGGAGGAGGAGGAGGAGGAGGAGGAGGAGGAGGAAAAATAGAGGTTGTTACCCTCCATTAAAATACACTAAAGAAAGGAGTAAAGAAAGAAGGAAGGAAGGAAGGAAGGAAGGAAGGAAGGAAGGAAGGAAGGAAACTGTGTGTGTGTGTGTGTGTGTGTGTGTTTTAATTGCATACTTGAATCTCTTTGATCTACTACTACTACTACTACTACTACTACTACTACTACTACTACCACCACTACTACTTCATATCCGTTCTCTCTCTCTCTCTCTCTCTCTCTCTCTCTCTCTCTCTCTCTCTCTCTCTCTCTCTCTCTCTCTCTCTTTTTCTCTCATCTTCCCAGAATTCCTCCTCTTTTGTTTATTTGCTTCTGTCTTTCCCTCCTACTTTTTTCCCTCTCTCTCTCTCTCTCTCTCTCTCTCTCTCTCTCTCTCTCTCTCTCTCTCTCTCTCTCTCTCTCTCTCTCTCTCCTTCCATTCCTCCCTTCCTTCCCTTCTTCCTTTCTTTCTTTCTTTCTTTCTTTCTTTCTTTCTTTCTTTCTTCCACACATCCATCACCTTTCCTAACTTTCCGTTTTCTTCCTTCTCCTTTTTTCCTCATTTCTCCAATAGTTTCCTCTAAGTTTCCTGTTTCCTCTCTCTTCTCTCAGTGTCTCTCTTCTTTCCTCATCTTTCTTCCTATCCTCCATTTTCTTTCCTTCTTCCTTTCTTTCTTCCTCTTTTTATTCTTTCTTTCTTCCTCTCCTTCCAGCGTCACTTCTCTCCTTGCTTCCCTCCTTCTCTCCGTCCTTTCTTCCTCCATCCTTCCACTGCATTCCTTTCCTCCATCAATTCTCTCTCCTTCCTTTTTTCTTTTTTCCTCCATCCTTCTTTCCTTCTCTCCTCCTCCTTTTTGTTCTCCCAGACACTTTTCCTCCTCCTCCGTTCCTCTTTCCCTCCATCCCTCCTTCCTTTCCTCCTAGCAACACTTTTCTCTCCCTCCTTCCCTCCAGCTATCCTTCTTTTCTCTTTCCTTTCTTTCCTCCATCAGTCCAACGATCCTTACCTCCATCCCTACACACACACACACACACACACACACACACACACCTTTTTAAGCCAATCCCTGCTAAGATTCTTATACGCTCAACAGGCACTCACCAGGCTCTCGAGGGTGCCAAGAGTGCCTGCAATTGCTCAAGGGCCAGGGGGGCGCTAGGGAGGGGCGTGGGGGGGTGTGCGGGGAGGCGTGGGGAGGGGGCGGTGAGGCGTGGGGCGAGGCAGAGGGGGAATCATGGCTCTTTCTTTCGTAGCATCAGATTAGCCAAGGTAGGGAGAAAAGACAGGGGGCGGTGACCTTAGCAGGGTGACAGGGCAGGGTGGGTAAGGGTAGGTACAGGTGAGGTGAGGTGAGGTTAGGTTAGATTGGGGTTGGTAGGGTTGGGTAGGGTGAGGTGAGATTAGATTAGGTTGGGTTGGATTAGGTTAGGTTGGGTTTGGTTAAGTTAGGTTAGGTTAGGCTGGGTTAGGTTAGGTTAGATTGAATTGGGTTGATTTGGGTTGGGTTGGGTTGGGTTAGGTTAGGTTAGGTTAGGTTAGGTTAGGTTAAGTTAGGTTAGGTTAGGCTGGGTTAGGTTAGGTTAGATTGAATTGGGTTGATTTGGGTTGGGTTGGGTTGGGTTAGGTTAGGTTAGGTTAGGTTAGGTTAGGTTAGGTTAGGTTAGGTTAGGTTAGGTTAGGTTAGGTTAGGTAAGGTTAGGTTAGGTCAGGTTAGGTTAGGTTAGGTAAGGTTAGGTTAGGTTAGGTTAGGTTAGGTTAAGTTAGGTTAAGTTAGGTTAGGTGGTGGTGGTGGTGGTGGTGGTGATGGTTGGTTTCTTAAGAAGGAATAGATAAGAGGGAAAGAAAGAAAGCATTGATAAAGGAAAGGTTGAATGAAAGGATAGAATGAACAGAGAAGGGAAAGAAAGGAAGAATGGATAAACGATAGATTGGAAAGAAAGAAGGAAGGACAGGGAGAACTGAGAGAGGACAGAGAACAGGAGAGGAAGAAAGGGAGAATGATAGAAAGGAAGGGAGAGGAAGATATGATCAGATGAAATTAATTAACTTAGGTGAGGTGAGGTAAGGTGAGATCAGATTAATTAAGTTAAGGTAAGGTGAGGTAAGGAAAGGTAAGGTTTGGTAAGGTAAGGCTTGGTATGTTTTAGGTGTGGTATGGTTAGGTTAGGTCAAGTTAGGTTAGGTTAGGTTAGGTTAAGCATAGGTAAGGTTAGGTTAGGTTAGATTAGGTT
>NC_087191.1:7091966-7094466 GCF_035594125.1 Scylla paramamosain
TGACGTTACTGAGCAAAACATAACACAGGGTGCGATTAACAGACCCATGGATTTGCTACCCTGTTAAAAGGATAGAATATAGATTTTGTTATTTAGTAAAAAGGAAAAAAAAAGAGCCAATACTGTTTTTATACGCTCGAAAAAATACAGAATTAATTAATATAAAGTGTTAGCCTGTAGAAAACAACTAATAATGATGGATTTAACCCGCTTGATTTTGTAAATTGATGGATTTAACTCTCTCTAGTTAACCGGTTGATGGATTTAACACTCGTCAGTTACACATTGGTAGATTTAACATTCTTTCGTTACATATTAACGGATATAACCTTCCCCAGTCACCCGGTGAAGAAGAGAGAGTAATTAGTTTAGTTGCCCCAGTGAAGAGAAGACGGTGCTTTCAAGACGGAGGTTTCAAGACACTTATCCTGCAATTTTTGACGATCGTTTCTGACTCTCTTTGGGGAATGGCGCCTTAGTTGGCCTTTTTTTCTGTTTATTTTGTTGCCCTTGGCTGTTGCACCTCCTACCTTAAAAAAAAGTAAAGAAAAAAAAGTTGATGCAAGTGGGATTCGATAGTGAAATGCGGGATGCAAATGTCGCAGAGTTACAAAGAGCAGGCCAAGTGTGAGGAAACTGTGCTACATCAAGCGACTTTATTTTATCTTTAATTGTCTCGGCTTGTACACTCCTCTCTCTCTCTCTCTCTCTCTCTCTCTCTCTCTCTCTCTCTCTCTCTCTCTCTCTCTCTCTCTCTCACACACACACACACACACACACACACGCACACATTCTTGTTTTTTTTCTTGTTCTTTTTTTCAGGTTGTTGTTGTTGTTGTTGTTGTTGCTCTCCTCCTTCATGTTGGTGTTGTTGTTCTTATTTTTCATATTTTCCTTCTTCTTATAGGTGTTGTTGTTGTGGTTCTACTCAAGTTCTTGTTCTTGTTTTTCTTCTGGATATTCTTTATGTTTTTCTTGTTCTCTTCATGCACTTGTTCCTCTTATTCTCATTCTTATATATATATATATATATATATATATATATATATATATATATATATATATATATATATATATATATATATATATATATATATATATATATATATATATATATATATATATATATATATATAAACCGAAACGTACCCAAACAAACGAACAAAACTAAATCAAATAAACAAAAATACAAAAACAAAACATAAAACAAAACAAACTTCACACACTAAAAAAATAAATAAATAAATAAAAATAATGAAAAATTATATATATATATATATATATATATATATATATATATATATATATATATATATATATATATATATATATATATATATATATATATATATATATATATAAAAGAGGATAATTTGGACAAGACAAGGGGACAAGGCAGGAACCAGTAACAAACAGCCACCCCTGCATTGCCAGTCTCAGATGTCAGCCAGGTATATAGATAGATAGCGACAGCGACAGAGAGAGAGAGAGAGAGAGAGAGAGAGAGAGAGAGAGAGAGAGAGAGAGAGAGAGAGAGAGAGAGAGAGAGAGAGAGAGAGAGAGAGAGAGAGAGAGAGACGTGTGCTTGATTTCGTAAGCGCGGCACGAGTTGCATTTCACGGTAATAAGTGTCACAATAAGATACAGAATGAGAGAAAACGAAGGAGGAGGAGGAGAAGGTTGAGAATAGGTTGCTTTCGTCACCCCGTTAGAAAGAGAGAGAGCATTGCAGTAACCGAGGTGAGTACGGAAGCAGAAAGCAGGGTAATGGTGACGGCTTAGTGATCCCGTGAAAGAAGTGGAGTGGTTATAAATAGACGCACGGAGGGAGGAGCGGGAAGGGACACGAAACGCGGTGACATGATACGGTTTTGCTACCCCGTTAGAAGAAGAGAAACACATGATAAAATATAAAATAGATACGAAAGTAGGGGACATGAGCGAAAAAATAGACTCGGGTAAGAAGGAAAACGAAACACGGTGACATGATATGGTTTTGTTACCCCGTAGAGAAAGAGAAACACGGGATAAGATATAGAATAGACTTAAGGAGGGACACGAAAGTAGGTGATACGAACGAAGGCAGACAATGAGTGAAAAGTAGATGGAGGGAGAAAGGAAAAGGAAACACGGTGACATCATATGGTTTTCCTACCCCCGTTAGAGGAAGAGAAATACGATAAGTCATGAAATAGACTTAATTAAGGAAGGAGAGAAAAGAAAGACGATCACATGCTATGGCTTTGCGACCCCGTTATAAGAAGAGAAAGAAAACAAACAAAATGCAGTACAGGAAAAGGAAGAAAACTAAGAATAAAATAAAAAGTAAACAAAACAAGTATGACAGAAATAAACTTCAGGTGAAAGAGAGAGAGAAAAAAAAGGGAACAGAGGATAAGGAAGGAAAAAAAAAAAAGACGGAGTAAAAAGTAAACAAAAACAAGAATGACAAAAATAAACTTAAGGGGAAGTGAAACGTAAGAAGGCGGGCGTGGCATGG
>NC_087191.1:7101966-7111966 GCF_035594125.1 Scylla paramamosain
AAGAAAAAGCAAGAGGCATAAATGGTAGACAAAGGCAAGGAGGTGGAGAAGCGAAGAGGGAAGTGAGGGGAAGGGGAAAAAAAAGTGACCAAAATGATTAAGAGGAGAGATGAGAGAGGGAGAGGAGAGGGATGAGTGAGAGGAGGGGAAAAGAGGAGAGAGAGAGAGAGAGAGAGAGAGAGAGAGAGAGAGAGAGAGAGAGAGAGAGAGAGAGAGAGAGAGAGAGAGAGAGAGAGAGAGAGAGAGAGAGAGAGAGAGAGAGTGTGTGAGGGGAGACTAAAGTGAACAAAAGAGGGGAGTAAAAATAGCACTTTCTTCTCCCTACAGAGGAAAAAATTTATTGCGAAGGTTAAGAATGTGGTTATATTTTCGTCTGTCTGTCTGTGTGTGTGTGTGTGTGTGTGTGTGTGTGTGTGTGTGTGTGTGTGTGTGTGTGTGTGTGTGTGTGTGTGTCTGTCACTCAGTCATGTGTAACGAATGCTTCTCTGTCTGTCTGTCTGTCTGTCTGTCATTCTATTGTCGTCTTTGTCTTCTTTTGTCTGTCTGTCTGTGTGTCTGTGAATATTTGTTGCTCTTTGTATTTTTTTATATTTTTCTCTATTTTGGTCAATATATTTTCTTTTTTACCTCTTTGTCATTGTCCTCCTCCTCTTTCTCTTCTTCTTCTTCTTCTTCTTCTTCTTCTTCTTCTTTCTTCTGCCTTGCTTTTATCTTTCACTTTATCGTTCTTTCTTTCTTTCTTTCTTTCTTTGAGTTTCTTCTATTTCTCCATCTCTTCCTCCAGTTCCTCTTCCTCTTTCTACTCCTCCTCCTTGTCTTATAGTTTTCTTGTTCTTCTTGTTCTTGTTCTTGTTCTTCTTAATCTCTTATTTTCTTACACTTTCTTTCTCTTACTTTTTCTTTTTCTTTCTCTTTCTTTCTCTTTCTCTCCCTCCTCCTCTTCTTCTCTTCTTTTCACTTGCTCCGGTGCATCTTAATTTAACAGTCTATTTTTTCTCCACTCCCCCTCCTCCTCCTCCTTCCCTTCCTCCTTCTCTTCCTCTTCGCCTCCTCTTTTTTTCTTCTTTTTTACACTTCTTCATTATGTAACGTATCTTCGTCCGTCTTTGATCCTTTCTCTCTCTTTTTATCTTCTTCCTCTTAATCTTCGCTTCACACACACCCAAATACACCCACCCACCCATACACACACACACACACACACACACACACACTCTCTCTCTCTCTCTCTCTCTCTCTCTCTCTCTCTCTCTCTAAGGTTTTGTTCTCTCGTCAGTACAGTTTTCAAAGGCCACAAAGTTATATTTTCGTGGGTGTTCTTATAGATCTTTGTCATACTATTACTACAATCATGAAAACACCTTTAAAGATTCCAAGAAAAATATAATAGACTCTGTTAAACCACTAGAATCATGAAAAGGATCCTTGAAAACGCCAAGAGATTCCACTAAAGGATGCAAGACAGAGACCTAAAAACACTGTCAAACCTAATATTCCCTGTTTTTGTCTCTCTCGTCCTCCCTAACAGAAGGAAGACTTGAAAACGATCTCTAATACATACTCAGTTCTTCTCTCATCCCAAAACACACACACACACACATACACACACACAGACTACAAAAAATATCCACTAACACACACCCTCCTCTCTCTTTTCCTCGTCCCAAACAGAAGGAAGACTTGAAAATAATGTCTAACCTAACTCTAACACTCACACACAAACACACATCCTTCCCTGTCTCTCTCATCCCAAAACACAGTCACTGGAAACTATCACCCACTATGCACACTGCCCACCACCCACCCTCTCCCAAAACAGAGGGAAGACTTGAAAATAACCCTTAAATTAACACCCTGTCCCTTCCTCTCTCCCTCCTCCTCTCATCCCAGAACACAGGCACATCACACCACCGCCTGTAACACCAACACTTCTCTCTCTAAACAGAAGGAGGAGTGCCCGAAGCGCCTCCTCACCTGCCAGCACTGTGAGTTGGAGGTGCAGGCCAGTGAGCTGCAGAAACACGTTGAGTACTGTGAGGCGAGGACTGAGCGGTGTAAGGGATGCACCAAGTACGTTCAAGTCAAGCATCTGCAGTTTCATTACGAGAGTGACCACCGCTACCTGAGGCCTGAGGATAAAGGTGAGCGGGGAAGAGTGGGTGAGAGGGAGAGAGAGGGGGTGTGTGTGAGAGGTGTAGAGGAGAAAGGGTGTAGGTTTGAGGGTGGTACTCGTATAAGGGTCAGGTGAAAGGGAGGTGAAAGAAGAATGTGAGTTTGGAGGGAATGAATGAGAAAGTAAGAGGCAGTGAGGTAAGAGGAGGAGAGGAGAGTGGCGGAGGTAAGAGGGAGAGGGTGACAGGAAGTAGGGGGATAAATGAGGGATAGGTGAGTACAGGAGTCAGGTAAGAGTAAATGAGAAGAGAGAGAGAGAGAGAGAGAGAGAGAGAGAGAGAGAGAGAGAGAGAGAGAGAGAGAGAGAGAGAGAGAGAGAGAGAGAGAGAGAGAGAGAGAGAGAGTTTCCGGCTGGGTTTGTCTTCATTTCTGCACATGTATTCATATTTACTCGAGTGTGTCTATCTGTTTGTCTGTTTCTTGTTGGTTCTCTTCCTCATCATTCACTTTTGTTTCTCCAAATCATTCCCTCCCTCCACTCACCTCTCACTTCCTCACGCCCCTCACACCTCCCCTCCTGTCACTCCTTCCCTTCCTTCCTCTCCCACACAGCCTCTCTTCACTCCCTTCCTTCCATGACACCTGACCACCCACCCTCATTCCACGTTCTCTTGCAGCCTTTCTCCTCTGCCTCCCATCACCTCTCACTCCCTCCCCCCTCCACCCTCTCATCTACACCCACCATTCATTCTCTCAGTCCTTCATATCACCACCTTTCCATCACCTCACACCCCCACGCACTATCACCCTTCCTACCCACTCACTCTCTCCCTCACAGCCGGCCGTAACAGCTCCGACGATGAAGCAAGTGATGAGTGTCCAATCTGCCTGGGTCCCTTCACACTCCCGCTGGCCCTGGAGTGTGGCCATACCTTCTGCATGGTGTGCGTCAAGGGCATCGCCAACACCACCAAGAACTGTGCCATCTGCAGAAGAGATATACCAAGGGACATGCTCATGGACGTAAGGTGAGGGGGAGAGGGAGAGGAGGAGAGGGGGATGCCACGAGGATGTGAAAGAAAAGGATGGGGAGTGAATGGAGGTAGGTATGGTGATGGGGGAGAGAGAGAGAGAGAGAGAGAGAGAGAGAGAGAGAGAGAGAGAGAGAGAGAGAGAGAGAGAGAGAGAGAGAGAGAGAGAGAGAGAGAGAGAGAGAGAGAGAGAGAGAATGCGTGAGTGTGCCTCAGTGTAATACTCCTGGTAAATAGCGAGTGAGAGCGTGGGAGAGTGAGAGAGAGTGCGAGAGTGAGTGTATGAAATATTGTGTTGTTGCAAGGCACGTATATTGTTTGAGAGAGAGAGAGAGAGAGAGAGAGAGAGAGAGAGAGAGAGAGAGAGAGAGAGAGAGAGAGAGAGAGAGAGAGAGAGAGAGAGAGAGAGAGAGAGAATTATGAAACAGGAAAGAAGGGAGAAGAAAAGAGAAAAGAAGATAAGGAAATTAAAATATAAAAGAGAAAAGGAGGAGAAAGAATGGAGGATAAAAGGAAAAGAGGAGGAAAATTAAGGAAAAACAAGAAGAGACAAAGAAAAGAATATAAAATAGAGGAGGAGGAGGAGGAGGAGGAGGAGGAGGAGGAGGAGGAGGAGGAGGAGGAGGAGAGGTGTTGCTTTTAAGTGTTGGTTAAGACAATTAGGAAAGGTTGGTTATGAAAATGGTGTTTTGCATGGAAGGGACGAGGAAACTAATTGAATTTTCCCCATCTACTCTATCCTCTTCCTCCTCTTCTTCTTCCTTTCTTCGTCTCTCGCCTTCTTCTACATCTTCTATATTTAATCTTCTTCCTCTTTTTCGTCTTTCCTTTTTTGTTTTTTTCGTTTTCTTCTTTTTTTTTTCTTCTCTGCTACTTTCGCCTCTTCTCTTCTACTTCTCTTCTACTTCTACAACTCCTCCTCCTTCTTCTCTTGATCTCCCTTTTTTCCTCTCCTTTTTTGTTTCTTCTTCTTCTTCTTCTTCTTTTTCTTTTCCTTCTTCTTCTTCACCTCTATTTTTGTCCAACATTATTTATTTTTGAAAGACAAAAAGTTAACTTTTTCTTAACTCTCTCTCTCTCTCTCTCTCTCTCTCTCTCTCTCTCTCTCTCTCTCTCTCTCTCTCTCTCTCTCTCTCTCTCTAGATATCGTATAAAGATCGAAATTTCTCTTTTCTTTACATCCAATGTTTTTTTTTTATATTTCTTTTTCCATCCAAGATATTCTCTTTCTTTCTATTCTCAGTTTTCTCCTTCCTTTCCATTATAAATCTTTTCCATCCATCCATCTTTGTTTTTTATTTTTCATTTTACTCATCTTTCTCTCTTCTCTTTCATTTGACTTCTGTATCTTTTCATTCAAATTTCTTATTTTTTTGCGATTAAAATCCTATATATATTTTTTTTCATTCAGCTTCCTTTTCTTTCCCTTTTCTCCATTCAAAATCTCTCTCTTTCTACTAAAAACTTTCCTTTTGTTTCCACTCAGCCTTCTTTCCCCCATTGTAATATCTCCCTTTTTTTTCCATTCACATTTACTTTCCTCCTTTTCACTTTCACTTTCCATTTTCTCATATAAAAGTTTCCCTTCCTTTCACTTAACTTTCCCTTATGTTCTCCAGGTTCTGCCGCGAGGAGGAGATCATCAAGAACTACGTGAACAAGCCGCGGAACAAGAAGAACACGCGTAGCCACAGCGTTCCCAACAGAAGCTCTTACACTGCCACGCCCACACGCCGCCTCGTGCACCACACCACGCAGGACTACGATGGTGTGTGTGTGTGTGTGTGTGTGTGTGTGTGTGTGTGTGTGTGTGTGTGTGTGTGTGTGTGTGTGTGTGTGTGTGTGTGTGTGTGTTTGGGATAGGGTTTTACAGTTTTTTTCCTTTCTTTTTGTCATAATGAAAATAAAAAAAGAGAAAAATGACTTAAAATTGTTATCAAAAGAGTCTACATTCTATTTTCGTTTTTTTTTTGTTGTTGTTATTTTTTTCTTTAAAGAATGTAATTTATAATTTTGTTCTGTGTTTCTACTGTGTGTGTGTGTTGTGTGTGTGTGTGTGTGTGTGTGTGTGTGTGTGTGTGTGTGTGTGTGTGTGTGTGTGTGTGTGTGTGTGTGTGTGTGTGTGTGTGTGTGTGTGTGTGTTTATTTTAGAGAGCTTACAAATCAATGGTCTATCTATCTATCTTCCTTTCTATCTGAGAGTGTGTGTCTGTGTGTATTATGTATCATCTATTTTGTATCATGTATTTTTGCTACTCTTGTGTCAATAAACTAAAAACTGTGTGTGTGTGTGTGTGTGTGTGTGTGTGTGTGTGTGTGTGTGTGTGTGTGTGTGTGTGTGTGTGTGTGTGTTTAGAAGTCATTTTTTTTGTGTGTGTGTGTGTGTTTAGAAGTCAGTTTTTTTTGTGTGTGTGTGTCAATTTCTTGCAGTTTTCCTCTTCTTTATCCGCAGTTGCATTACTACTACTACTACTACTACCACTACTACTACTACCACCACTACTACTACTACTACTACTACTACTACTTCCACTACTACTGCTACTATTCTCCTCCCGCAGACATGGTGAACGCGCTCCTGTCCTCCCGCACCTCCTCCACCTCCTACAGGTACCAGCGGCCCTCCAACACCCACACCCCTCCCTCCTACACCCCCTACTCCTCCTCCACCACCTCCACCACCACCTCCTCCACCTCCTCCTCCTCCTCCACCTCCTGCCAAGAATCTTGCCAAGAATCCTGCAGCGAGAACAAGGAATCTGTGAACGATGACGACTGCTGCTGCTCCTCCTCCTCCTCCTCCTCCTCCTCCCCCTCCTCCTCCCCTTCCTCCACCTCCTCCACCACCACGACTACCACTAGCCCCTCCACACGCGTCAATACGACCTCCAGCACCACCAGTTCCTACACCAGGCCCTCCACCACGACCTCTTCTACTACTACTACTACTACCCCAAGGGCTACTACTACTACTACTACCACTACTACAAGGTCTACTACGGTTCCTGCCACGCCGAGGACCACCACAGCTCCTTCCCCTTCCTCTTCCTCCTCCTCCTCTTCCTCCTCCACCTCCTCCTCCCCCTCCAGTCTCTCCAATGGCGCTCGTCCCCGCAGACCCACATCTCTCGCTCTGGAGACAATGTCCACGCTGAGCTCTCTCTCTGCCGCCACCAGCCCCTCCTCCCGCACTGAAGGTGAGTGTTCGTCTCTCTCTCTCTCTCTCTCTCTCTCTCTCTCTCTCTCTCTCTCTCTCTCTCTCTCTCTCTTGTTTGTGTAACTGCCTACTTGTGTGTTTGTTTTTCCTAACCTAACAACCTAACACACTCCTTTCTCCTCCTCTCTACCTTTTCACTTTCCCTCGCCTAACCTAACCTAACTTAACCAAACACACACACCTCTTCTCTCTACTCATTCCCTCTGCCTCGCCTAACCTAACCTAACCTAACACATACCTTTCTCTTCTCTACCTTTTCACTCCCCCTCACTAAAGCAAACATAAACTAATCTAGGCTAATTTAACCTAACACACACACACACACACACACACACACACACACACCTCTATCAACCTCCGTTCTACTCAATCTTTCCCGCAGACTCCACCAGGACGCGCCCCCCGAGGAACGCCACACAGGAGCAGTACGACCGCTGGCTTGCCTTTCAGCTGGCCAAGGCGGAGGACGACTTACCTGCCGCGGAGTTCAACAGGAAGCACAAGCCAGCATTCAAGAGGTCCCTGTCCATGCCAGAGCGACCCGTGAGTGACTGTGGGGGGAGGGAATGATGGGAGAGTGAGGGAGGGTTATAAAAGGGTAAAATGGTGATGGAATTTGGGGTCTGTATGGGAAAGTGATAAATGTTATTGATTAGATAAGGAAAAAGGCTGAAGGGGCCAGTAATGTGTGATGGGAGGGTGAGAGAAAGGTGACAGTGTGATGGAATGCGATTTGTGGAGGGAAATGATGCTAAATGTTGATAGGAAGGTAATGCAGGGTATGGGACAGTGCCGGAGAGAAGTGGAATGGTGACAGAAAGTGATAAAGGGGGGAGAGAGAGAGAGAGAGACAGAGAGAGACAGAGAGAGAGAGAGAGAGAGAGAGAGAGAGAGAGAGAGAGAGAGAGAGAGAGAGAGAGAGAGAGAGAGAGAGAGAGAGAGAGAAACACTAGAAAATGAGAAGAAGGAGAACGTGTTAGCAAAGGAAACAAATAAGGTGATAGAAAGAAGGATGTAAAGACAGAGAAAAGACTAACAAAGAAAGGAGAAAGAGAAGTGTTAAAATCAAAACACTTATGGATAAATAGGATGTACTGCAGGATCCTTCAGCGCCTCCTACAGTATCCTAACACCTCCTTACCACCCCCACCACAGGACACCTCTTCAAGCAGTGAGAGCGAATCGGAGGACTCAGATAACTCCCCCGGCGCAGCACACGACGTCCCCCCGCCTCTCCAAGGACCCTCCCCTCCTCCTCTTCCTCCTCCTCTGCCTCCTCCTCTTCAAGCACCACGCCCATCAGCAAGTCCTCGAGTGACTCCAACGCCACCACGAGCAGCAGCAGCAGCAGTGTGTTGAGTACAGGAGCGCGCCCCAAGAACACCCGCCTGAAGAAACGTGTGTCCTTCAGAGAGGAAACGGTGCGTGCCTGTGTCTCTCAGTGTGCGGTGGTTTTGGTTGTACAGCGGTAGCTCAGTCGGTAGCGAGTCCAAATGCAATACGATAAGTCATGTGTTCGAATCCTGGTTAAGGTGGATTTTTTATTTATTTTTTTTTATTTCTGGGACTGTGTGTGTGTGTGTGTGTGTGTGTGTGTGTGTGTGTGTGTGTTTTTTTTCTTCTTTCCTTTTTTTCGTCTCTTCTTTTTTCTAGTTTTCTTCTCTTTCTCTTTTCTCATACGAGTGTGTGTGTTTAGTTCTCGTTGATGTTATGGTGTTGACTCTCTCTCTCTCTCTCTCTCTCTCTCTCTCTCTCTCTCTCTCTCTCTCTCTCTCTGTAACGCCCCCTCCCCCCGCAGACCCCCGTGCGTCGCGAGGCCCCCGTGCTGCTGCCGTGTGAGTTCTGCGATGAAATGTTCTCAGAGCGTGACCTGATGCGGCACCAGACCAGCTGCGACAAGAACGAGACGCAGCTGCCCAGGACCTCCCGCCTCACGCCCATGTCCACGCCGCCCACCAGCCCCTCCTCCAGCGCCTCCTTCATCCCCTCCTCCACCTTCAGTCCCTCCTCCTCCAGCTCCTTCATCCCTGCTGCCTCGTCTTCCTCCTCTGCTGCTGCTGCTTCGTCTTCTGCTACAGTTTCCACAGCTGCCTCGTCCTCTGCTGTAACCTCATCATCTGCCACGACTTCCTCCTCCTCCTCCTCTTCCTCCTCCGCAAATACCGTCAGGCCCAGGACAGCCGCGCCCCGCCCCTCCGTCACCACCTCTGCAAGAAGGTCCAGTGCCGGCACGGAAGCCTCCAGCAGGGCCAGTCCAGCTCCTGCCCCTGCCAGGACCCCCGCCTCGCCTCAGCGCAGGAGCCCCACGCTGAGCCCCCCGCCCCACGCAGGAACGCCGCCTCCCGCCACCATCACCATCGTGGACCGTCCCCCGCCCTCCGTGGTGGTGTCAGCAGCCAGCGTCAGGCCCTTCAGCGAGAGCCCCGCTCCCAGCGCCTCCACCAGCAGCGCCTCCGTCTGCACCTCGCCCTCCACCAGCTCCTCCGCCTCCCCCGTGCCCGCCCCCACCTCGGCGCCCGCGGACACGCCCACCACGGACCTGGAGATGGAGGAGATGGAGGAGGAGACGCCCTACATGCGCCCACGCCGCGGCCGACTGCTGTCCTCCGCCATCTTCTCCTGGCGCAGCATCTCGGCCACGGGCGCAGCCTCCCGCAGGGGGTACATGCGCTCCAACACGGCGCCCCTCGAGGACACGGGCGTGGACGAGGACGAGGAGATCCCCGCGCCCCCCGTCCTCACCAGTCTGTCAGCCACCCAGCTGCCGCCCACGTCCCCAGAGCCCCAGAGCACCCCGCCCCCCGGCCGCCGACAAGCACCCTCCCCGCCCCCAGCCCGCGCCACCCCTGCCTCGCCCCCTACCAGCCGCCGCCCTGCCCCATCACCCCCACCAGCAAGGCCACCGCCCCCCGCCTCTCCCCCGCAGTCCCAGGAGCGCCCCGAGACCGTCTTCGTCAAGAACCCCAACAAGTACCGCGCTCCCCCGCCGCCACAGCCCCCGCAACCCCCAGCACAGCCCCCGCAGGCACCCCAGACGCAGGCCAAGACACAAACAACCACACAACCCCTGCAACCTACATCACAGCCCTCGCAGGCACCCCAGACGCAGGCCAAGACACAGACGCCCACACCACAGCCCAAAACAGCAACAACAACAGCAACCAAAACACAAACACAGCAAGTCAAAACGTTTTCTTCCACCACCTCCACGTCCTCCACGACCACTACAGCCTCTTCTTCTTCCTCCTCCTCCTCCTCCACCCGCAAGCCCACCGCCCCCCCGCCCCCCAAGAAGCAAGGGGAGGCTAAGGGGTCGACGCAGCAGCTCAATGGGTTCCGATTCGACAGTCAGCCCATGATGGTGGGTGGCATAGAAGATGGGATTCCGTGTGAGTTCTGCAGTAAAGTGTTGCCGAGTAGCAAGTTTCAAAGCCACCAGGTGAGGGGGTGTTGCTTTGTGTGTGTGTGTGTGTGTGTGTGTGTGTGTGTGTGTGTGTGTGTGTGTGTGTGTGTGTGTGTGTGTGTGTGTGTGTGTGTGTGTGTGTAAGTGAGTGAGCGAGTGAGTGAATGAATGAGTCTTTGTTGTTTCATACTGTTTTTGTTTTGTTGAGTGAGTGAGTGAGTGAGTGAGTGAGTGAGT
>NC_087191.1:7114466-7126966 GCF_035594125.1 Scylla paramamosain
TAATCTCTTTAGTTATGCACAATCTAACCTCTCTCTCTCTCTCTCTCTCTCTCTCTCTCTCTCTCTCTCTCTCTCTCTCTCTCTCTCTCTCTCTCTCTCTCTCTCTCTCAAGCTTTTCTCACCTTGTCACCTTCACTCACATCAGATTGCGAGCCTTAATCTTATCCTGAAAGAGAGAGAGAGAGAGAGAGAGAGAGAGAGAGAGAGAGAGAGAGAGAGAGAGAGAGAGAGAGAGAGAGAGAGAGAGAGAGAGAGAGAGAGAGAGAGAGAGAGAGAGAGAGAGAGAGAGAGAGAGAGAGAGAGAGAGAGAGAGAGAGAGAGAGAGAGAGAAAATAATAATGCTCTTTTCATCATCAGGCGGAGTCAGATACAGAGAACGAAGCGTGAGTCGAGCAAGACCCACCTCCCTCTACACAACCAGGTGAGCAGGTGTGGAATGACAGGTGTGGGATGACAGGTGTGGGATGGCAGGTGTGGGATGACAGGTGTGGGATGGCAGGTGTGGGATGACAGGTGTGGGATGGCAGGTGTGGGATGACAGGTGTGGGATGGCAGGTGTGGAATGGCAGGTGTGGGATGGCAGGTGTGGGATGACGAATGAATGAACGAACGAATGAAAGAAAAGGGAAAGAATGAAATAAATGAAGGGAGGAAGAAAGGAAATAAAAGGAAGGAAGAGCGAAAAATAAGTAAAAAAAAAACGAAAAAAACGAAAGATTAAGAAAAAGTGAAAGAAATAGCGAAAGAGAGAACAAAAGGAAGACAGATAAAGAAAGAACAAGAGAAAAGAAAAACTAACAAAAAAAAGAGAAAAATCATAAACTCTATCAATGAAAAGATAACAGCAATCAAACAGCAAATTAGCACAGGTGCAATACAGCACAGGTACAATACAATACAATGCGAACGCTCCAAGTTAATTAAAGGTAAGAAAAACAAACTACCTGTGTGTGTGGGCGTGAGTACCTGTGTCTAGGCGGCCCCAGGTAAGGCACAGGTGAAGAGCTAATTAGATAAAAGGTTCATGTAGGAGTAGGAGTAAAAAATAACAACTAATTAATCACACACAGGTAGTTTTATTGTCAGGTATATTAATGAGGTGAGTTGGCAAGGAGAGGCGTGCTGAGTAATTGATAACGTAAGGGAAGGATGAAAGAGAGTAGTTTGAAATGAAAAGAAATATTTATCTTTTTTTTTTTTGTCTATGTGAAGTGCCACTGATAAGAAATTAAAGGAAAAATAAAATACATCAAAAGTTGTATTAAGACAGGTTGTTGTGATAAGACACGCGAGGGAAGGATGAAAGAAGAAATAGTCTGGAATGAAAACAAATATTTACATTTTTTTATTCTATTTTATATGAAGTATCACTGTTTGGAATTTAAAGGTAAAATATATTACAAGTTGTGTTAAGTAATTGATGACAGATGGCAGAGGAATGAAAGAAAATTAGTCTGAAATTAAAAGAAATATCACACCTTTATATATATATATATATATATATATATATATATATATATATATATATATATATATATATATATATATATATATATATATATATATATATATATATATATATATATATATATATATATATATATATATATATATATATATATATATATATATATATATATATATATATATATATATATATAAAATGAAGTATCACTGCTTGAAATTGTGAGAAAATATATTAAGGTTAATTTCGCTTGTTAATTTTTGTGTAAAGCATTAGTGTTTGATATTTACTTAAAATATATAAGAGAATTTAAAACCAAAATTAACACAAATTTTAATAAAGAAACGGAATGAAAGACTGAGAGAAATAATAAGCCGGAAGAAGAAGAAAAGATAGGAAATGACAGGAAAAGACAAGAAAATGACAGGAAAAGAAGATAGGCGTCAACAAAACAATCAAAATAAATAAGAAAATAAATAAAATGAGATTATAAAGAAAACGAAAAGGAATAGATACGAAAAGAGAGGAAAGAAAGGAAAATATAGGTACAAAACAAAATAATAATGAATGATAAAATTATTGAAACGAGACAATTACGAAAAAAAACGAAGAAAATGTAGAATTTAGGAAAAGATAAGAGAAAAAACAACAACAATGAAATGAGACCACAAATTACGAGAAAAGAAAATTATTGAACAAGAGAAAGAAAAAAATAATAAGCAGAATGAGGAAATAAAAGAATAAAAACAAATAATAAATAAATGTAGTGAGTGAGGTAAGACAGGAAAAGAATGTATGAAGGAGGGGAAAAGAAAGAAAAGAAAGAAAAGAATGGCGCAACACAGCCTTCATTATGAGGGAGAAATGACATCACTGGGCAAATATGCTTTTAATTAATGACATATTTGGGATGAAGAAATCTTGAGGCTAATTATAACTCTCTCTCTCTCTCTCTCTCTCTCTCTCTCTCTCTCTCTCTCTCTCTCTCTCTCTCTCTCTCTCTCTCTCTCTCTCTCTCAGTGACGCGTGGGGCTCCCTCCTCGACCTCCACTCTCCCACTCGACAGTTCAACATTGCTGATACATTTTCGTCAGCCTCTCTAGCTTATATGGTAAGTCATCCCGCCCCCCCCCTCTCTCTCTCTCTCTCTCTCTCTCTGTTTTGTTTGTTTTTTCTTCTTTTATTTCTGGGTTTTCTTTCCTCGTGTTTTCCTATTCCTCCTCCTCCTCCTTTTCTTTTTTTTCTTCTTCTTCTGCTTCCTCCTCCTCCTCCTCCTCCTATCCTATATCCTTCGTCTCCCCTGTCATCCTTAATTTCCTCCTCCTACGCGTCCTCCTGCTGTGAGTCCTTCCTCCTCCTCCTCCTCCTTCCATGTCTGCTTCATTCTCCTTCTCCCCCTCCTCCTTCCACGTCTCCTTCGCCCTCCTCTTCCTCCTCCACTTCTCTTTCTTCACTTTATATCTCTTTAACCTCCTCCTCCTCCTCCTCCTCCTCATACTCTTTCTTGGGGGCGAGGAACAAAAGTCTGCTGCTCCTTGTTCTTTCTTTGTGTTCCTTTGTAGTCCCCAATTCACCTTCACCCACCTGTCCTCACGTTTCCCGGAACCCCAAGTCATTCAGGTGTTCACAGGTGAGTTTAGCAGGTAACTGGACTAGTAATTAATTAATGTCCTACCTTGATTTACCTTTACAGTTTTAATACTCGTTTTTTTTTTCTAAATGTTTCAATTTTGATTTTTTTTATTTATTTTCTTATTTGTTTATGTTCGATTTATTATTTTTTTTAACTGATTTTTTTATAGTGTATTCTTTTTTTTATGTATATTTGTGTTTTAGTTTTTTTTATTTAGTTTTGTTTTTCTCATGCATTTTTTTTTCATTGTTATTATTTTTTTCTTTTGTCAGTTTTGTGGATATATATTTTACTTAATTTTGCTTTCATTATTCTTTCTTTCATTGTTTGTATGCTTAATGAATGTATGTAATGATAATAATTGATTAACACACACACACACACACACACACACACACACACACACACAGATTTTATTTGAATAATAAAGCTAATGACAATAATTTTGCACACACACACACACACACACACACACACACACACACACACACACACACACACACACACACACACACACACACACACACACACACACACACACACACACACACACACACACACACACACACACACACACACACACACACACACACACACACACATACACACACACACACACACACATTGCATCGTGCCTGAAAGAAGAAGAAAAATAAAACATAAAAACTAACACAAAATTAACATCAAAATGGAAAAAAGAAAAAAAAATAACATAACAGAGAGAGAGAGAGAGAGAGAGAGAGAGAGAGAGAGAGAGAGAGAGAGAGAGAGAGAGAGAGAGAGAGAGAGAGAGAGAGTGTAGAAGCATGTCAATAAGCAACCCTTTCCATGTTCTCGGCCCTGCCCTGACTGTCTGTCTGTCTGTCTGTTCCAGAAGCGCTACCTTCGCTAAGTGTTAACCTTCAGCATGTCCACAACAACCACTCTCACTTCTCTGCAATTTACAAAGTTGTGAGTAAAAAAAATAAGAAAAAAGAAAACTAGCATTATAAAGTTAAGGGGTGACTAACATGTTTTTCGTGTGCTCTTTTTTTTTTTTTTTTTTTTCATTACTTCTCTGCAATTTACAAAAGTTGTGAGTAAAAAATAAGAAGACAAAGAAAACTAACAGTATAAAGTTAAGGGGTGACTAGCATTTTTTATTTATTTTTTTTTTCATTATTTTCTTGCAATTTACAAAGTTGTGTATAAAAGTAAGAAAAGAAAACTAACAGTATAAAGTTAAGGGGTGACTAACATGTTTTCATTTATTTATTTTCTATTTTTTTTTGTCTTTTCATTAATTACTTTTCTGCAATTTACATTAAAACAACTAACAATTAAAGTTTAGGGAGTGGCTAATATTTTTTTGTGTTTTCTTTTTTATTATTTCTCCAATTTTAAAAAGTTGAGTAATATTAAGAGAAAAGAAAGAAAAACTAACAATGAAAGGTTAAGGAGTTGGGTAATACATTGCTGGTGCTTGTCTTTTCATTACTTCCCTGCAATTTACAAGCTTGTGAGTAGAAATTAGAACAAGGAATGAACTAAACAGATCATAACAACACTAATACAGAGGGTTGTTGAGGAGTGACTAATATTTTTTTTCAGTACTTTTTATTATTATTATTACTTTTCTGAGTAGTAAAAATACCAGAACTTGTGTGAACCAGAGACTAATAATTCATCAAGTACTTTTTATTCTGCAATTTACAAAGTTAAGTCAAAGGAAGTAACAGAAAACTAACGTGGAAAATTCTGGAGTGACTAACATTTTTGGGGAGGTAAGATTTTTTATTATTATTTATTTTTTTTTACATTGAACAAAACAGTCATCAAAAAAAAAAAAAACGAAGTAAAACAGAAACAAGAGTTGCTACGAAGTGAAGAATATTATTTTTTCTCTTACTTTTATGCATTTCAAAAAAGACGAGTAAAAAAAAATAGTAATAAGAGGAAAATAACTGAACAATTCTTGCGAGTAACATTTTTTTTTTTTTTTTGTGTGTGTGTGTGTGTGTGTGTGTGTGTGTGTGTGTGTGTGTGCAT
Source organism: Scylla paramamosain (assembly GCF_035594125.1). NCBI lineage: Eukaryota > Metazoa > Arthropoda > Malacostraca > Decapoda > Portunidae > Scylla > Scylla paramamosain. The sequence goes on from NC_087191.1 coordinate 7,119,593, forward strand.
ATCTTATCACTTACTTTCCTGTGATTTACAAAGTTGTGGATCAAAATAAAGTATAATCTCGTACAAACTGTTCAGGAGTGACTAATGCTCCTGCTTCATTATGGAATTGTGTTTGTTCTGTAATTAATGTTGAATTGTCCCGGTGCTTGGCTTGTTAAACGCTCTTCTGTGTGTGTGTGTGTGTGTGTGTGTGTGTGTGTGTGTGTGTGTGTGTGTGTGTGTGTGTGTGTGTGTGTTTTAACTGATAATTATAATATTCATTTCCATTCATACATTCTAACTACTCTCCTTCTTCTCCTCCTTCTCCTCCTCCTCTCACTTCTCCATCTCATTCTCTTTCCTATTCTCATTTTCTCCATTTTTCCATCTCCTTCTCCTCCTCTTTCATCATCATCATCACCATATTCTTCTTCTTCTATTTCATTCTCCCTCTTTTCTCACTTTCATCCTCCTCCTTCTCCTCTTCCTTCTCTACCATCATCCTTCCTCTTTTCTCATTTCTCCTCTTTCTTCTTGTCACAATATTCCTCCTCCTCCTCCTCCTCCTCCTCCTCCTCCTCGACAATTTCGCCATTCCTCCCTTCACGGAAACTCGGAAGAGGAAGACAAATGATAAGAAAGAGAAGAAGAGATAAGAATCAAGAAAAATGATCCTGTAAACTCTTTCTATCTGTTTGTACTACTACTACTACTACTACTACTACTACTACTACTACTACTACTACTATTACTACTACTACTACTACTACTACTACTACTACTACTACTACTACTACTACTACTACTACTACTACTACTACTACTACTACTACTACTACTACTACTACTACTATTGGTTGTAGCAGCATCAGTAGTAGTAGTAGTAGTAGTAATAGTAGTAGTAGTAGTAGTAGTAGTAGTAGTAGTAGTAGTAGTGGTAGTAGTAGCTAAAATGGAGGTAGATATAAAATAAAGAACGTGAAAGAAGGAAAGAAAGAGGAAGAAAACTCACGGTAAGAAGAGAGGAAGGACGGAAGAGAGAAAAAAAAAAGATCAGGAGTAAAAAAAAAAAAAAAAGAGGACGAAACAAAACATCGAAAAAAAACAACAAAAATAACACAAAACAGAACAAAGCAAAGACGTAGAGAAGAAAAAATAAAACAAGTGACTAAAGGAAGGAAAGAAGGAAGGAAGGAAGGAAGGAAGGAAGGAGCGAGGGGAAAGGTTTCATATCACCTTACCTGTTACTTCTCATTAACTCACCTGTCCCATCAACACCAAACCACCTTCACCTAGACATATGAGGTGATAAAGGGGAGAGAGAGAGAGAGAGAGAGAGAGAGAGAGAGAGAGAGAGAGAGAGAGAGAGAGAGAGAGAGAGAGAGAGAGAGAGAGAGAGAGAGAGAGAGAGAGAGAGAGAGAATTAGCACATATCAATTACTTTTACGAATCTTGAATGGAAAGTTGTGTGTGTGTGTGTGTGTGTGTGTGTGTGTGTGTGTGTGTAATTGTATGTATGTAGGTAATATATAGGCCTATTCTTTTTCTCTTTTTACAGCCTACGAAGCGGCCTAGTAAAAAATACAGAGCGCCGCAGCCCCCTTGCAAGACTGCCTGATCCACACCTGCCCACACCTGTCACGAAGGAAGCAAAGATGGAAGGAAGGAAGGAAGGAAGGAAGGAAGGAAGATGTGTAGAATTAGCAATCATGAAAAGCTGAAGGAAAAAGAATGAAGGAAAAAGGAAGGATAGAAGGAAGGAAGGAAGGAAAGAGAAGGGAAGGAAAGGAAGATAATTTATATGTAGAGAATTTACTGATGAGAAAGGCAGAAGAAAAGAATGAAAGAAGTGATATAAATTAGTTTGCATTGAAAGAAGGAAGGAAGGAAATAGGTAAGGATGAAGAAGATAAAAAAAATGTAGAGTGAATACAAAAAGAATGAAGGAAGTGATAAAACTTAGTGATGAAGGAAGGAGAGAAGAGAAAATGAGAGAAAATAGGAAACAGAAAAGGACAAGAATGTTTAACAAGGTAAGAAAAGAAGAACGAAGGAAGATAAAAGGAGGGGGAAGAGAAAGGAAAGAGAAATGAAAGACAATAAAAGAAAATAGAGAGAAGAAGACAAAGCAGAAGAAAGAAGGGAAAATGAAGAAACAAAAAGACAAAAGAATGAAAAGTAGGAAAAAGAGGAAAACAAAAAAAGAGAAAAAGAGAAGAAAAAAAGAGAATAGGAGAAAAAAAGAAGAGGGAAAAAAACAACCACGGAAAATTGAATTCGTATATCAAAAGGAAAAAAAAAGTAGAAAAGGAGGAAGAGGAGGTGAAGGACAGAGGGAGAGAGAAACGAGAAGAGAAGCAGAGAGGAAGAAAGAGAGGGAGGGAAAAAAATGGAAAAGGATGAGAAAGTGAAGGATGGAGGGAGAGAAAGAGCGAGGAGAAAGGAGACCAGAGATGGAGAGAGAGAGAGAGAAAGCAAGAAAGGGTAAAGAGAAAAGGAAAAAAAGAACAGAGGTGGATAAAAAGAAGAAAAGTAAGAAAAAGAGAAAAAGAAGTAGGAAAAAATATACAAAATGAGGAAAAGAGAAGAGAAAGGAGAGCAGAAGTGTAGAGAGAGAGAGAGAGAGAGAGAGAGAGAGAGAGAGAGAGAGAGAGAGAGAGAGAGAGAGAGAGAGAGAGAGAGAGAGAGAAAGGAGAGAGAGAGAGAGAGAGAGAGGAGAGAAAGGAGAGAGGAAGGGAGAGGTGAGGGTAAAGTCCTGCACCGGATTTCTCAACTCCCCAAGGAATCCTACGGCGAGATTAGACTTCCCTCACCTCCACACCTGCCCCTCCACACCTGCCCTCCACACCTGCCCTCCACACCTGTCCCTGCACACCTGCCTCTGCCTGATTACACCTCCACTCGCCTCCTGGTGTTGGCACGACTGACTCACCTTGGCCATGACACGTGTGGGTGAGAGTTAGTTAGAGAGAGAGAGAGAGAGAGAGAGAGAGAGAGAGAGAGAGAGAGAGAGAGAGAGAGAGAGAGAGAGAGAGAGAGAGAGAGAGAGAGAGAGAGAGAGAGAGAGGAAGGGTGGATTTCCTGTGTATTTCTGGTGGTGTACATTTTTTTTTGTGTCTATGTCTCTCTCTCTCTCTCTCTCTCTCTCTCTCTCTCTCTCTCTCTCTCTCTCTCTCTCTCTCTCTCTCTCTTGTACTGTAATCTTCTTGTCCTGTTATCTTAATCCTCTTTTTTGTCTTCCTTTTTTGTTGCTGGGATTTACTTGGAAGGAGTTTTGTTATTAGTCTTCTTCTTCTTCTTCTTCTTCTTCTTCTTCTTCTTCTTCTTCTTCTTCTTCTTCTTCTTCTTCTTCTTCCTCCTCCTCCTCTTCTTTTTCTTTTCTATTTTTTATTGTTGTTGCTTTCCATTAACCTTTATTATTTTTCTAAGGAGTTGGAATTGTTGAGTACGAGTTTTAATATTGTTCTTTTTGTTCCTCTTCTTCTTCTTCTTCTTCTTCTTCTTCTTCTTCTTGTTCCTCTTCTTCTTCTTCTTGTTCTTCTTGCTCCCTATTCTTAATTTTTGTAATCTTGCTTATTTATTTTTTTTTATTGAGGTAAAGAGATTTGTTTCTTTTCTCCTCCTCCTCCTTTTTATCCCCCTTTTCTTTTTCATCTTCCTCCTCCTTCTCCTCCTCCTCCTCCTCCTCCTCCTCCTCCTCCTCCTCCTCCTCATCTTCCTCCTCCTCCTCCTCTCACTGGATTAAAATAGAGGAGCTTATCAAAAGAGTCTCGTCAGGGAAAACAAGTCTGCTGCTGTTGCTTGTTCTTCCTTTGTCTATCTCCTCCTCCTCCACCTCCTCCTCCTCCTCCTCCTTCTCCTCCTCCTTTTCCTTCTCCTCCTTCTCCTCGTGTCCTCCTATCATTAATCCTTATTCTTAGTGGCCCTTCACTTCTGCCTTGTGCTCCCATGCGTCTCTCTCTCTCTCTCTCTCTCTCTCTCTCTCTGGGTTCACGTTGTTTTTTTCGTTTTCTCGCTGTAAATATAGTAAGTTCACCCGTTCCTGTCCTTTCGCTCTAAAATTGTGGCTATGTAAATTTTGGGTCTTTTTTTTGGTTTAAGTGACTTTTCTGTATATGAGAGAGAGAGAGAGAGAGAGAGAGAGAGAGAGAGAGAGAGAGAGAGAGAGAGAGAGAGAGAGAGAGAGAGAGAGAGAGAGAGAGAGTCGAGGAAATATTTACGGTTTTTTAGGTTAATTGCAAAAAAAAGGTATTGTTGTTTATATTATCACCATTACTTTTTTCCCTTTCTCTCTCTCTCTCTCTTTTTTTTTTTAGGGTAATATTTTTGTGGTGTCATTTTTTGGTGATGCCTGGAGTGGTGACGGTGGTGATTCCTTTTTTTTTTTTTTTTTTTTTTTTTTTTTTTTAAGATTTTTTTGTGAAGGTCATCACGCCATCATCACCATCAGCTGACTATCGAACGACCTCGCTAATGGCGGTTGTAATGGCGGTCCTCTATTTGATGACGGTTGTCTCCTTTGTATATATAATTTTGGTGTTTACGTCAAGTGTTCCTTAGGGTGTTATTGCAATGTGACCCCTTGTTCTCGCCGCAACCACTGCCACTCACGCTGTCACACTACTGTTACTGCTACTACTACTGCTACTACTACAACAACTACTACTACTACTACTATTGCTACTACTACTACTACCTCATTCAGCAATACTGAAACTACTAATGCCACTACAAGCAATATATTCCAGTGCAACACCTCTACTACTACTATTACTACTACTACAACAACAACAATACATGCAGTACCTTACACTAAACCACTGCCAGTCACTGCAACCACCAGCACTGCCAATGTCACTGCCTACTTACTAGTTAATAACACAAGGTACAGACTGAGGTGCCTTTCCTTGTGGTCTTCCTAATCACTAGTACAATCAGGTAACTTCGCCAGGTGTACTAAGGGAGCTCTGGTACTAGAATGAGAGGTACTAGTTGGTATGTTACTAGTACTGGTTCATTTAAAGCCCCCATGTACTCTCCTATTTGTACACAGGTATTTCACAGGTGTTGTTATCTGCAGGTACCTTTTTTTGTAATACCTGTTGATGTATTTTCTTTTTATTGGGTTTGGAAGAGATGGGTGTTGTTTATTGAAGTGTTGTTTGTGTGTGTGTGTGTGTGTGTGTGTGTGTGTGTGTGTGTGTGTGTGTGTGTGTGTGTGTGTGTGTGTGTGTGTGTGTGTGTGTGTGTGTGTGTGTGTGTGTGTGTGTGTGTGTGTGAGTGTGTGTGGTGAAAAAAAGGAAGTAAAATAGAGAAAATGTACTTTATTTTGCTTCAGTTCCAAGGAGACTGAATCAACAGACTAGTTTCTTTTCATAACGACATCAAAATGAAGGAAAACAAACACAGAAGCACGAAAGGGAAACGAATGAAGACGAGAATAACTGGTGACTCCTTCAAACTACACAAAACTGATCACATTTCGTTCTTATTAAGTGTTGGATTAATTATTTCACATTTAAATTAGAGGATCAAGAAAAGAGAGAAAAAAAAAAAGGTAGAAAAATTACAAGGCTTATAATTTACATATAAAAAAAAAGAAAAGTGTTTAATACCCATTTCCACAAACATATAGGATTTAAAAAAGGTTACCATGTTTTTTAAGACTTCAAACAACATTTTTTTTCCTTCATCGAAAGTAGGAAAAAGGAATAAAAAATAAAAAAAAAAAACAATTTAATTTCCGTCTACATAAAGGATAAAAAATACTCCAAACTTTTCAAAACCTTCAAATAAGAGTGTTTTTTTCTCTCCTTTTTTCCCTCATAGAGTATCCAATCCTCTTTAGCTCACAACGAGAGGAACAAAGTATAAGGAACAACAGAAGTGTGGAACGTGATACAAACGACTTCCAATTCCCTACCATTGTGTGTTTTTGTAGCAGTAAATCCTCTTTTTGCTGAATTAGGAGGATCAGGGCGAGCTGGGGAGGGAGAGAGGGAGAGAAGGAGAGAGAGATAGAGTAGAGAAGAGGATTCTATTCCCTTTGTTGTTAATGAAGAGAAACAGACACACGTGGGGTTGTTGGTTGACTGACTGACTGACTGACTGACTGATTGACTTATTGAATGACTGATCTCCTCCTTCCTTCTCTCTTTTCTCGTTTATTTCCTCCCTCTTCTTTTATCCCTGCCTTTCCCTCCCTTCCATCTCTATCTTTCCCTCCTTCCTTCTTTCTTTTCTCGCTTATTTCCTCCCTCTCTTCTTCCATCCCTACCTTTCCCTCCCACCTCCACCTTTCCTTCCTTCTCTCCATCGCCCCCTCCAAATTTCATTCCTATCTCCCTCTCCCTCCATCTTTCCTCTCTGTCCACCTTCCTCTCCCCTCCTTCCCTCCCATCCACCTTATTATAAGTGAAATAAGATGCGATTTGGGTCTAATATTTGAAACAGGGGTGAAATAACGAGAGAGGGATGAGAGTCTGTGAAAATTAATACTACTTGTTGTTGAATGGTAGGAGTGTAAAACTGTAAAGAGGTTTGAAATATTAAACGTAATATTAAGAGATGAAGAGGGCAAGTAAAGGAAGCCAGTTGAATTAGATGTATAGTATTATTTATTAAGTGTTGTTACTTGATGAAAAGTTGTGAGGATTGTAAAGAAGTGATCGATAAGTATGAAAAGAGAGAAGTGTTTTGAAAGTGGCGGACAGTTCGGGAAAAGTAGGAGAAATTGTTAAAAGTGGCTGAGAAGAAGGAAAAGAGTTGTGAAAAGTGTTATGAGGTGGTTAATAAGTAGAAGAAAAGAGGAGAAAGTGTAAAAGTCAATGATAAGTAGGAAGAAAGGTAATGAAGGGTGCTAAAAAGTGTCTGATAAGTGGAAATGCTTCTGAACAGTGGCTTAGAAAAACAAATGAGAAACTAAGAGAAGATACGAAAGAACAAAAAAAGTAGAACAGAAGAGCCTACAAACCAAAAATAATAAAGTAGAAGGAAAGGCCGAAAATAAAGATAAAAAAAAAGCTTGAAAATCGAAGACAGCAGACGGAAAAGAACAAAACAAAAAAAGAAGAAGCTTGCAGACAAAAATAAAGAAAAAAAAAGAACAAGAGTAGAGAAAAAGACTTGAGGAACAAAAAGAAAAGCTCAGAAAAGAACAAAACTAGAACAAAAAAAGCCATAGAACCGAACATAAGGATGCAAACAAACGAACTTACAAAAATAGATTCGAAAAAAAGAACAAAACTAGAAAAAAACCTTGAGAACCGGAAATAAAGACACGAAAGAACAAAGATAAAATAAACGAACTTAAAGAACGAAAATAAAGAGGAGGGATGCCAATTACAAGTAACCACAGGACAGGTACAGGTGCCATGTGTAATTAACCTGTTGACT
>NC_087191.1:7131966-7144466 GCF_035594125.1 Scylla paramamosain
TCTCTCTCTCTCTCTCTCTCTCTCTCTCTCTCTCTCTCTCTCTCTCTCTCTCTCTCTGATGGTGGTTGTGATAATAGCATGAAAAATGTACTTCTATTGTGTGTGTGTGTGTGTGTGTGTGTGTGTGTGTGTGTGTGTGTGTGTGTGTGTGTGTGTGTGTGTGACGGAAATGGTGAGGAGGTGGTGGGTGAGGATAGTAGTAGTAGTAGTAGTAGTAGTAGTAGTAGTAGTAGTAGTAGTAGTAGTACTGATGATGATGATGATGATGATGATGAGGATGAGGAGGAGGAGGAGGAGGAGGAGGAGGAGGAGGAAGAGGAAAAGGAGGAGGAGGAGGAGGAGGAGGAGGAGGAGGAGGAGGAGGAGGAGGAGGAGGAGGAGGAGGAGGAGAAGGAGGAGGGGCACTGGGATAAAAGGAGGCACTTTAAAATTATTATCATTGTTGTTGTTATGATGGTGGTGGTGGTGGTGGTGGTGGTGGCGGTATTATTATTTTTCAAGTACTTTATTTTTCCACCACCACCACCACCTCCTCTTCGTCATCTTCCTTCTCTACTGCCTACTTCATTTTCCTCCTCCTCCTCCTCCTCCTCCTCCTCCTCTTCCTCCTTCTGTTTTGAACTCTTTATTCTTCTTTACCACTTAAGCTTCGTTATTGCTCTTGTTCATGTCCCTTTCTCATTTTGTTTGTTCTTTTTTTAACTTTGTTCGTGTTTTTTTCTCTTCTTGTTCATGTTCTTCTTCTGCTTCTTTCTCTTATTATTCTTATCACCATCATCATCATCATTACCATCACCACCACCATCACTAATACATATATAAACAAACCCCATCTTCCTACCTCCTCCCATTTCTCCCCACACTCCCCCTCTCTCTCCCCCTCCCCTCCCCCCTCCCTTCCCCTCCCCACACAACCTGAAGGACGTCATATCCCGCCACAGACACGCCTGGCTGAAGAAAGGCAGGCAACAGTGCAATTCTGGAGTCTATAGTTCTTTCCCCCTATTGCCGGAACTACCCCCGTGATTGGCTGGGTGGCGTGACGTGAGCGGTCCAGCCAGCCAATCACGGCGCAGCGGAAGTATCGGTGGCTTTCCATTGGTGGAGGCGAAGGAGGTAAACAGATGAATATTAGCGGAAAAGGAATGAGGGTTATGAGATGTGTGTGTGTGTGTGTGTGTGTGTGTGTGTGTGTGTGTGTGTGTGTGTGTGTGTGTGTGTGTACACGCACATGAACTCAGGTACACACACACGTACACACACATAGACACACACGACAATTAGTAGTGTAAAGAGTAGTAGTAGTAGTAGTAGTAGTAGTAGTAGTAGTAGTAGTTGTTGTTGTTGTTGTTGTTGTTGTTGTTGTTGTTGCTGTTGCTTTTGAACATCAACAATATCACACACCACGTCACATTTCAATATCTGCCCTTCACTACACCACTCCCTCTCACACACAAAGCCTTCTTCTTCTTCTTCTTCTTTCATTCCTATCATTCTTCTTCTTCCCTTCATTTATGTTACTCTTTTCTGTTATGCCTGTTCACTTCATTTCTCTTCGTCTTCTTCTATCTCATCCCATCTCTTTATTTTTCTTCGTTTTTGTTATAGTTCTTATCTTCATTTCTATTCTCTCTCTTTTATCGCGTCTATTTTCTTCTTTAATTTCTGTAAATCTTTTTTCTTCGTTTATATTACTATTCTTTCCCCATTTTTTCGTTCTTCTTTTATTTTTTCTATTTTCTTTCTTTATTTATTTTTATTCTATTCTTATGGCTTTTTAATTGTGTAATTGTGAGATTTTAAATACCTCTTAATATACAATGCATAAATAGATAAGTTTGTGTATGATAGGAAGGAAGGAAGGAAGGAAGGAAAGACACACGAAAGAAAAAGAAAGGAAGAAAATTAAAATAAAGAAAAGTTGAATAGGGAATAATTTATTAAAGGAAAAAAAAGAAACAATAAAAGAATAGAAGACGAAAGAAAGGAATAAATTAAGTAAAAAAATCAAAGTCGAAAGAAAGAAACTAAAAAAAAATTAAGGTAAATGAAACAAAAACATAAAGAAATAAATTAAACAAAACAAAAACATTTCACACATTTTTCCTTCATTCCTTCCAAACATCTTCCTTATAACCACCAACGGGTACTTAGTTTCCACCCTGCTTCACTTTCACACTCATAACTAACACGAAGAAACCTAAATAACCCACGAAAAAATATATAGTGGCAGCGGTGGGATTCGAACCCACGCCTCCGAAGAGACTGGAGCCTAAATCCAGCGCCTTAGACCACTCGGCCACGCTACCTTGCCACACCTGCTCGGCCTCCAATAATTCGCAGCTACAAGGCATACAATACTTTATACGCGGTCTTTTCTTATTATTGTTTACAGAAACAGCTTGTCTTCTATTAGTATTGGCTAGATAGACTGTGATACTAAGAGTATGAGACGTACGGTGACAGTTAGGGAGTTATAGGGGAATATAATAGAATCTCCTGTGACTGCTGCTTCCGTTTTTTGTTTAAAATTAATGTAAGGATAAAGATTGATTAGTTGGTATATAAATAAATAGATGGATAGATAGATAGATAGATAAACAAACAAACAGACAGATATATAGGAAGGTAGATTCAGAGATAATTAGATGGATGAATAGATAAGTAGGTAGATAGGTAGATTGATATTCAAACTAGTAAATGATTAAATGGATAGATGAGAAATAATAGACAAATAAACAGATAAACAAAACAAACAAAGCAAATAAATGAATAAATAAAATACAAAAAAAAAAAATAAATAAAATAAAAATAAAAACAAGAGTAATGAGTTTCGAAGAGCCCCTAACACCTGCCCCTCACAGCATCCCTTCACCTGTCCCTCCTCCATTACTGCGGGACGTGTTACGGGGAGACGCAATGTGTGCACAGCAAGGCGACTGATCGATAGCAGCACTCCAGCCCCTCAATGAAAAGACACTCCTCGCATCACTAAGCCCTTGAAAATAATAATAATAATAATAATAATAATAATAATAATAATAATAATAATAATAATAATAATGATAATAATAAAATACAATAATAATAAATGAGGTAAATGAAATGAAATGAAAGGTTAAATAGCAATAATGGTAATAACAATAATAACAATAATAATAATAATAATAATAATAATAATAATAATAATAATAATAATAATAATAAGTAATAATTTACATAACTTATTTACTAACAATGAAAAGCTAAACTAAAAACCGTGGAATCTTAATGTATGTAACTTCACTACTAATACTGCTACTACTACTACTACTACTACTACTACTACTACTACTACTACTACTACCACCACTGCAATAATAAGCACGTATAAACTTCCACACCACTAGAACCCCCCACTCTCACTCGCTATTTACCAGGAGTATTTCACTGAGGCACACTCACGCATTCTCTCTCTCTCTCTCTCTCTCTCTCTCTCTCTCTCTCTCTCTCTCTCTCTCTCTCTCTCTCTCTCTCTGGCCACAATAGTGAAGCAGGAGGTCATATTATTACCTTTCCACACCTGAGTCTATTAATCAAGATACCTGTTCGACTTTCTCTCTCTCTCTCTCTCTCTCTCTCTCTCTCTCTCTCTCTCTCTCTCTCTCTCTCTCTCTCTCTCTCTTGACCTCTGTTCGTCCCGCCCACTGTCAGCAAATGAACCTCGTCCCGTTTTTCGTGTATTGGGGAGAAAGAAAACGGAGGATGATTGATGGATAGACTGACGTGTTTTTGTGATTAATGAGTCTTTGGAGTTTGACAATAATTGAGTTTTTTTTTTCTCTCTCTCTCTCTTCCTCTCTCAACGCTTTTTAAATCTTTTCTGCCTGTTTTGTTTTTCTTCTTTATGGTGCTTTTTTTATTTTTATTTTGTTTTTGTCTTTATGTTTCTATTTTAGAAAGATACAGTGGAAAGGGCTGTTTATTTACGTAATTTTTTATATATATGTATATTTTTTTTTATTTGGAAGCATATGAATAGAGAAATTTTGAAGTTAAACACTAAAAAAAAGACAATGAAAAACACAACAACAACAACAACAACAACAACAACAACAACAACAACTATCTGAAAAAAAATCCCAATAAATTCCACAAAGTCACAAATAGAGAGAGAGAGAGAGAGAGAGAGAGAGAGAGAGAGAGAGAGAGAGAGAGAGAGAGAGAGAGAGAGAGAGAGAGAGAGAGAGAGAGAGAGAGAGAGAGAGAGAGAGAGAGAGAGAGAGAGATAACACACACATAAAATACAAAGAAAATACAAAAAAACACACAAATGAACACACACACACACACACACACAAAAACAAACAAACAAACAAACAAACAAACACTAATAAACACCATCCCATTTTCTTCCATAGACTCAAAAAAAAAAAGAAAGAAAACGAATCGAAAAAAACAAACAAAAAACAAACCAAACTAAACCAAAACAACGATACAACATGTCATAACCACCACCACCACAACCACCACCACCACCACGACCACCACCACCATGACATCGCTTCCCAACGTGACCTCTGACCCCGCGGATGAGCTTAGCGTGGCGGAGCATCTGTCCCAGGAAGCCCACATGCTGGACGTGACGGTGTGGCTAATGATATTCTGCATCTTCACTTTCTTCTTCATCATCATCGTCGCTTCTATCTGCATGCACTGGATGGAGGTGCGAAGGTGAGAGAGAGAGAGAGAGAGAGAGAGAGAGAGAGAGAGAGAGAGAGAGAGAGAGAGAGAGAGAGAGAGAGAGAGAGAGAGAGAGAGAGAGAGAGAGAGAGAGAGAGAGTAAAACAAGAGAACTCAAACAAACCAAAGCTACACTCTTAACACACTAAACGTACCTTCCTTCCCACACACACACACCTCCAATTCCCACACCTGCTCTCTCTGACACACAACTGAGCCTCCACGTGTGTTCTTGAAGGAGTCGTGTTATGCTAAATGGGGTTAGGAGCTTTTCTTATCATTCTCTCTCCTCTCTCCTTTATCTAATTTATGCCTCTTCCTCATTCATTGTTATATCTCTTCTAATCTTTATGTTATTTTTTTATTCCTGTTTTTTCCCATACCTTCCCAATTCTACACCTGTTATCTCTCCTACATCTGTCCACACCTGATAAACATAGCATACCTGTCTAGAAATTATGTTTTTTTTCCCTTTAATTTGTGTCCTTGACAAGAACATCATCTCTACACCTGCAATCCCACACCTGTCCACACCTGCTGAACAAAACACACCTGTCTAGAAATTCCTTTTTTCCCTTTAATTTTGTGCTCTTGATCTGCCCTTGACAAGAAAATCACCTCCACACCTGCAATCCCACACCTGTCATCTTCTCCCACCTATCCAAATCTGCCAAGAAATGAAACTTTTTCCCTTAAATTTTCTATCCTTGAGGAGAAAAACCACACCATACCTGCAACTCCACACCTGCTAAATAAAACACCACACCTGCAATCCCACACCTGTCTAGAGATCAAACTTTCCCCTTTAATTTTCCGTTTCAAGATTTCCCTCGACAAAAAATCATCACACCTGGAATTCCACACCTGCCCACACCTGCCCATCACAACACACCTGTCTGGAAGTAATTTCGTATCATGTCCACAACAAGATATTGACGTCCACTTTGATAAATTCCTGGAGCTTTGTGTGAGGGAGTGAGAGGGAGAGGGAGACGGAGGGAGAGGGAGGGAGAGAGGGAGAGGGAGAGGTGAAAAGTTACTGTAGTGAAGGTGATATTAGCTGGTGGTTATTGAGAGAGAGAGAGAGAGAGAGAGAGAGAGAGAGAGAGAGAGAGAGAGAGAGAGAGAGAGAGAGAGAGAGAGAGAGAGAGAGAGAGAGAGAGAGAGAGAGAGAGAGAGAGAGAGAGAGAGAGAGAGATTCTTTCACACATATGTACTGACAGTGAGACAAAGACAAATAGACAGACAGACAGACAGACAGCCAGAGAGAGAGAGAGAGAGAGAGAGAGAGAGAGAGAGAGAGAGAGAGAGAGAGAGAGAGAGAGAGAGAGAGAGAGAGAGAGAGAGAGAGAGAGAGAGAGAGAGAGAGAGAGAGAGAGAGAGAGAGAGAGAGAGAGAGAGAGAGAGAGAGATGATTGAAAAGTGATAATTTCCTACCTCAGCATTAGAAGATTAAAACGAGAGAGAGAGAGAGAGAGAGAGAGAGAGAGAGAGAGAGAGAGAGAGAGAGAGAGAGAGAGAGAGAGAGAGAGAGAGAGAGAGAGAGAGAGAGAGAGAGAGAGAGAGAGAGAGAGAGAGAGAGAGAGAGACAGAATAGTAGAATTAAGAATGATAGTAAAAATAAGGAAGAGAAAAGAAATGAAAAATAAATAAGAAAAGAGAGAAGATAGATACAAAGAGGAGAGAGAAGAAGGAAAGAAGACGTGGAGAGAAATGAAGGAGGGAGATAGAAAGGAGTAAAAATAGAACGTAATGAATGTACACACACACACACACACACACACAGAGAGAGAGAGAGAGAGAGAGAGAGAGAGAGAGAGAGAGAGAGAGAGAGAGAGAGAGAGAGAGAGAGAGAGAGAGAGAGAGAGAGAGAGAGAATAAAAAAAGATAATACAACAAATCATGATATAAGAAATGAAAACAATGCAACACACACACACACACACACACACACACACACACACACACACACACACACACACACACACACACGTACAAACAAACAAACAAACATAACACGCCCTCCATCATTTCATTTTGCAGGCGAAAAAGGAAAAAAAGAAAACTGCAAAAACAAATCCTGGAGGAAGCAAGATGGGTGAGGGGGAGAAGAGAGGGGGAAGGGAGGGGAGAGGCGCCCCCCACCCCCTACCACTACAGTAACCCCGCCCTGGTGCATTCCTCCCTCAGCGTGAACAGACTCTAGAGGAAGAGGAGGAGGAGGAGGAGGAGGAGGAGGAGGAGGAGTGTGGAGGGCGGTTTCCTGTTCTGTCCGTCTGTTCGTTTGTCTGTGTGTGTTCGTGTCTCTCTCTATTTGTGAGAGAGAGAGAGAGAGAGAGAGAGAGAGAGAGAGAGAGAGAGAGAGAGAGAGAGAGAGAGAGAGAGAGAGAGAGAGAGAGAGAGAGAGAGAGAGAGACTTAGTCAATGTCACCCACTTACTTGCCCTCCTCCTCCTCCTCCTCCTCTTCCTCCTCCTCCTCCTCCTCCTCTTTATTTGCGTAGCACTTCCTCTTTTATTATATGCTTGCTAACTACCTTCTCTCACGCAAAGGAGGAGGAGGAGGAGGAGGAGGAGGAGGCGGAGGAGTAGATTAGGCTTGCCCGGAAGTATATCTCTCCGTGTCTGTATGAATATGTATGTACGTGTGTGTGTGTGTGTGTGTGTGTGTATGTGTGTGTGTGTGTGTGTGTGTTCTACGTCATATCATTTTCTCATCGTGTAATATTTACTGGGTTCCTGAATAGTGATATTTATAGTAGTAGTAGTAGTAGTAGTAGTAACAGCAGTGGTTGTAGTAATAGTAGTAGTAATAGTAGTGGTGGTGGTGGTGGTGGTGGTGGTGGCTGTGATAGTAGTAGTAATATTAGTAGTAGTAGTAGTAACAGTAGTAGTAGTAGTAGTAGTAACAGTAGTAGTAGTAGTAGTAGTAGTAGTAGTAATAGTAGTAGTAGTAGTAGTAGTAGTAATGGTTGTAGTAATGGTTGTAGTAGTAATAGTAGTAGTAGTAGTAGTAGTAGTAGTAGTAGTAGTAGTAGTAGTAGTAGTAGTAGTAGTAGTAGTAGTGAAATCAATAATAGGCACGTACATTTTAGAGTTTTTTTGTGCATATATTAATTGTTTTCTGAATATAAAGTTTACTCGTGAATAAACAAGATAATGATGTACAAAATAATGCATAAAGGAAGCCATTGCATAAATAACCAAATAGTATAACAAAGGTATCTAATGAACTATTCAATAAGTATATGTATAAAACTTATGTTATCTATTGTTATTACTTGTTTTGTTTCTGTTGGTAATTTCAAGTTTTATTTTTTATTCATGTTCCTCATATTTTAAGTGGCAAGCTTTATTTTTGTATCTAAAGTTTATTTATCTTAAGTATACAGGATTTATTTTCATGGCTAAAGTTTATCTATTTTAAGTACATACGTTTTTTTTTTTAATTTCTTTTAAAATTCTGAGTGACAAGTTTCAATTTCATGTCTAAACTTTATCAGTATTTTAAGGCAATTTTTTTTCTTTTCACTAAATTCTGTCAATATTTAGAGTTAACAAGTTTTATATTTCTATTATTTTTGTGTACCAGTATTTGTAGTGGCAAGGTTTGCTTCCACGTGTAAACATGATCAGTATTCCAGGCGCCAAGGTTCAGGGGAAGGTTATTTAAGTATCCTCAAACATACAACACGCTTCTAATTATTACTGTCATCTTTTGTTATCTTATGTAACGATTTTAAATCTAAGCAACTTTCTCTTATTTCAATTGCTAATATTTATACGTAAAACTTTTAAGTAAGTGTTAAAGAATTGCCTTGTTTCAGCTGTTGAGTATCTATTTTTCTTCCAATTGTTAATATTTCTACGTAAATATTTTAAGTAATATCTGTTAAGCAAAATTGTTAATATTGCTAGGTAAAATTTTTAAATAATGTCTGTTAAGTAACTTTTTTCCTTTCAATTGTTAATATTTCAACGTAAAAAATTTGTATTAATGACTGTCCAGTAATCTTTTTTTCATTTTACAATTGTTAATATTTCTACGTAAAAGAGGCACCTATATTTAATTTCTCCACTTGTTAACACCTCAACACAACAACAATCTAAATAGCCAACATGTGATATCTAAATAATAAGAGAGAAACACACACACACACACACACACACACATATATAATCCCACTGTTATTATAAGTAGCCAGTGTGTGATATCAATGTACATATTAAAAAAAAAAACAAGAAAAAAACAAGCCCATATATATATAACACAACTACTATCCTAAGTAACCAGCGTGTGACATCAAAGTACTGAATAACAAAATATATAATCCCACGGCTGTTGTTTCCTGTATCACTGCGCGACCTTTATAATCTGCTTTTGTTTACCTGTTCTAAGCTATGATGAAATAAAACTTTAACACCACGACTCTCTTATCAACCCTCCTTGCAACACCCACACCCACACACACACACACACACACACACCTGTAAACTAATTAAGCCAGTACATGAGATTACCTAGACTTACTCTAACACAGGTACAAAGGTAATTCTCAGTTGATCTGGCGGTGTTGTGACGGATTAAACTCTCTCTCTCTCTCTCTCTCTCTCTCTCTCTCTCTCTCTCTCTCTCTCTCTCTCTCTCTCTCTCTTGGTCACTCGTTTGCTAAGTATTTTTTTCTTTCTTTCTTTTCTGGTTTTTCTCTGTCTGTTTGTGTTTTTTTTTGTCTTTTTAATGATTTTTTTGTTTTGTTTTTCTGTCTTTCTATCTGTCTGTCTGCATGTGCAAATCTCTCTCTCTCTCTCTCTCTCTCTCTCTCTCTCTCTCTCTCTCTCTCTCTCTCTCTCTCTCTCTCTCTCTCTCTCTCTAAAATAGAGCTCACCCACTCACACCTTTACTTTTTTCCTCTTATCGCTGCCAAAAGTAAAAAAAAAATAAAAAATAAAAAAACTCTCATTCGGAACTTCAAAGCAAGATTTCAATGAATTTTTTTTCCTTTTTTGTTTTTCTCTTCTAAGTTGAACTTAAAGTTTCATTTCCTCTGGTGCCTTTTTTTTTTTAGTTTCTTTTCCTTTTTTTTTTTTTTTTTGCGTCTATTTATTAAAATGTTTAGTCGCCTTCTTTTTAATCACTGAGTTTGTATGAATTTGTATTGATTTTTTTATATAAAGTATAAGAGAGAGAGAGAGAGAGAGAGAGAGAGAGAGAGAGAGAGAGAGAGAGAGAGAGAGAGAGAGAGAGAGAGAGAGAGAGAGAGAGAGAGAGAGAGAGAGAGAGAGAGAGATTTAGCTTAAGTAGATTTTGTTTAACACAGTTTGTCTTGAGTTGTGATGATTACAGTAGTAGTAGTAGTAGTAGTAGTAGTAGTAGTAGTAAATTATTGTTGTTATTGTTTTTGTTATTGTTGTTGTTGTTGTTGTTGTGCAGTAGCAGCACCAGCAACAATAGCAGCAAATATAACAACATAAATAACAATAATAAGAAAACACTACTACTACCACACACACACACACACACACACACACACACACACCTTACCCACAAACAAACAAACCCACAAACAAACAAACAAACCCACAAACAAACAAATCCACACCAATCAAAACACGCCTCTAACGACCCCAGCACCCCGAACCCCCACTACACCTTCCCCCCCCCATGACCCACCCCAGTAACACCGCGCCTTCCTCAGTTACCACAGGTCAGGCGGCATGGTGGTGATTCCTCCTGGCCCTGTACCAGCCTGCATCACCCTTCTCTCCTCCAACCAACCCCATGTCAGGCTGCTAGACCACTACCACCTGCAACCCTTCTACGGCGCCTCCGTCAGGTGAGACTGGGAGATGGCTGGATGGGGGAGTTGGGAGATGGGAGAATAGGTAGATTTAGGTAGATAAGTAGGTAGAAATAGATAGAAAAGTGGAAGGATAGGTAGACAGAAATTGATAGATAGAGGGAGATGGGCAGATAGATAGATAGATAGGTGGATAGGTAGATAAACAGAAATAGAAATATGGATGAATAGATAGACAGGAACAGATAGATAGAAGATGGACAGATAGATAGATAGACAGATAGATGGATAGATAGGTGGAATGATAGATAAACGGAAATAAAGATATATGGATAGATAAACAAAAATAGATAGACAGAGAGAGATGAACAGATAGATAGATAGAAAGATAGATAGATAAACAGATGGATAGACAAACAGAAAGATAGATTACATACATAAGTAGAAAGAAAGATAGATAGATAGACAGATAGATACAGAGAGAGAGAGAGAGAGAGAGAGAGAGAGAGAGAGAGAGAGAGAGAGAGAGAGAGAGAGAGAGAGAGAGAGAGAGAGAGAGAGAGAGAGAGAGAGAGAGAGAGGTATGCGTGGAATGAAGGGAGTCTGTGATAGGAATGTGTGGAAGAACAAAAAATAAAAGGACAGAGAGAGAAAAAATTGAGGAGAGCTTGTTGATTATAAAAAATGAAACGCCGAGAATAGTCCAGAGAGAGAGAGAGAGAGAGAGAGAGAGAGAGAGAGAGAGAGAGAGAGAGAGAGAGAGAGAGAGAGAGAGAGAGAGAGTCCCCTTAATCCATTCTTCCACAGTAAAAAAATGAAAATGACTATGTTAGGTTACGTTGTTAAGTTTCGTTAGATTAAATTGTGTTCGGTTAAGTTAGGTAAGGTTTTGGTTAGCGTGGGTTACGTTAGTTCAGGTGAGATTAGGTTAGATTAAGTTAGGTTAAGCTAGGTTAGGTTAGGTTTGGTTTGGTTAGGTTACATTAGGTTAGTTAAGTTAGGTTAGGTTAAGTTAGATTGAGTTAGGTTAGGTTAGGTAAGGTAAGATTAGGTTAGGTTAGGTTAGGATAAGTTGTCAGATTAGGTCAGATGAGGTTAGATGAGATTAGAATGAAATTAAATTATGTTAGATTAGGTAAGGTGAGGTGATGTGAGTTTCAGTTTGCTGAGGTGAGGTGAGGTGAGGTGAGGTGAGGTGAGGTGAGGTGAGGTGCCTTGACACTGCCCTCTTGAAACAGTTCAGAAATGGAATAAGCAGTATTACAAATGTTGGAACTCTGCTGTGTGCTGGCTATTGAGGTGCGTCTGCATATTTAACACAGGTGGACGGGGAGTGCAGGTGTGTGTGTGTGTGTGTGTGTGTGTGTGTGTGTGTGTGTGTGTGTGTGTGTGTGTGTGTGTGTGTGTGTGTGTGTGTGTGTGCAGGTGTGTGGGTGAACGAGTGGGTGGGTGTGTAAATTCACTCTTCACCTTTCACTGAGACACCAAGTTAATTCAATGTCTGATTAATTCCTCTATCTATCTATCTATCTATCTAGCAATCTATCTATTTATCTATCTATCTAGTGATCTATCTACCTATCTATCTATTTAGTAATCTATGTAACTGTCTATCTATATCTTCTAAATAATTTCCTACATATCTACCTACTCTTCTATCTATTAATTTATCCATCCATTCATTCATCCATCTATTCATCTACATACCTGTCTGTCCATCCACTCATCTACCTGCCTATCTACCTACCCACCTATTCACCCATTCATCTACCAATCTCGTGTAATGGAGACTGTCTGATATGACAAAAAAATAAGAAAAAACAGAAGAAAAAGGAGAAAAAAATGAATAAAATGAGAAAAAATGATTAAAAAACGAGAAAAAGGGATTAAAAAAACACTTAATAGCCGTTCCTTAAGAAATGAAGTAAGGAGGAGTTTCAAAAGGCTTGTCCAATTTACCCCCACAGGTGCCTAGATGAGTG
>NC_087191.1:7151966-7154466 GCF_035594125.1 Scylla paramamosain
TCTGCTAGTTGGGGGGACCTGAGGAGGTATTTTGCTGATTTTCCTTGGAATGACTACTGCTTCCGTGTCAGAGACCCGTCTTTGTGTGCTGAGCACATAACAGAGGTGATAGTGTCTGGCATGGAGGCGTACATTCCTCACTCTTTTTCTCAACTTAAACCTTCCAAACCTTGGTTTAACACAGCTTGTTCTCGTGCTATACATGATAGAGAGGTGGCCCACAAAAGGTACTTAAGCCTTCCATCACCAGAATCTCATGCACTTTACGAGTATATTTCTGCCCGGAACCATGCCAAGTCTGTTCTCCAACTAGCCAAAAACTCCTTCATTAACAGAAAGTGTCAAAACCTTTCAAGATCTAACTCCCCTCGTGACTTCTGGTATCTTGCCAAAAATATCTCCAATAACTTTGCTTCTTCTTCTTTCCCTCCTTTATTTCAACCAGATGGCACCACTGCTATCACATCTATTTCTAAAGCTGAACTCTTCGCTCAAATCTTTGCTAAAAACTCTACCTTGGACGATTGAGGGCTTGTTCCTCCCTCTCCTCCACCCTCTGACTACTTCATGCTACCCTCCGTAGGAGTGTAGTTTGGAAATCAAAGCTTTGTGACAGACTCTATCAAAAGCTTTTGATATGTCCAAGGCAACAGCAAAAGTTTCACCAAAATCTTTAAAAGAGGATGACCAAGACTCAGTAAGGAAAGCTAGAAGATCACCAGTAGAGCGGCCTTGACGGAACCCATACCGGCTATCAGATAGAAGGTTGTGAAGTGATAGATGTTTAAGAATCTTCCTGTTGAGGATAAATTCAAAAACTTTAGATAGGCAGGAAATTAAAGCAATAGGACGGTAGTTTGAGGGATTAGAACGGTCACCCTTTTTAGGAACAGGTTGAATGTAGGCAAACTTCCAGCAAGAAGGAAAGGTAGATGTTGACAGACAGAGCTGAAAGAGTTTGAGTAGGCAAGGTGCAAGCACGGAGGCACAGTTTCGGAGAACAATAGGAGGGGGTTCCACTCATACTGCTCCTCTAGACAGGGTGGAATCAAAAGCTTTTAATCTCATCAACTCCTCTCCTCTAACTGACTGTCTTCAGCCTCTCTCTCACCGCCGCAATGTTGCATCTCTAGCTGTCTTCTACCGCTATTTTCATGCTAACTGCTCTTTTGATCTTGCTAACTGCATGCCTCCCCTCCTCCCGCGGCCTCGCTGCACAAGACTTACTTCTTTCTCTCACCACTATTTTGTCCACCTCTCTAATGCAAGAGTATTCTCAGTATTCTCAATGATTCATCCCTTTCTCTGGTAAACTCTGAAACTCCCTGCCTGCTTCTGTATTTCCACCTTGAATTCCTTCAAGAGGGAGGTTTCAAAACACTTATTCATCAATTTTTGACCACTGCTTTGACCCTTTTATGGGACTGCCATTTCAGTGGGCATTTTTTTTATTGGATTTTTGTTGCCCTTGGCCAGTGTCCCTCCTACAAAAAAAAAAAATCTTACCAAAGGAATATAAGGATTTTTTTCTTTCTCTTTCCTTCACTTATAATCGTCCTTCTCTTCCTTCTCCTCCTTCCTTTCTTTACTTTCCTTCCCTATTCCAAAATAAAGCGCATTTTTACTAAGTGGATACAACAATTTTTTTTTTCAATATTTTTCTCTCTCTCATTTTCACCTTTTCTCTCTTGTTGCCTCATTTATAATCCTCCTTCTTCTTTTTCCTTTCTTTCCTTCTTTTCACGTCCCGTTCTAAAACAAGGCACATTTTTACCAAAGGAATGAACAAGATTTTTCCCCCTTTCTTTTTTTCCCTCATTCATAATCCTTCTTTTCCTTCTCCTTTCTTTTTTTCCTCCTTTTTTTCCCGGGAGAGATACCTATTTTAGAAGCAAAGCATATTTTTGCACTAAAAGGATACAAAATTTTCCTCTCATTATTTTCCCCTTTCTCTTCACATCCCCGCTCCGTCTCTCTCTCTCTCTCTCTCTCTCTCTCTCTCTCTCTCTCTCTCTCTCTCTCTCTCTCTTGCTGATATTCTCCTCCTTCTCCTCCTCCTACTCCTCTTATCTGTTCATTTGTCTATCTGTCTATCTATCTGTCTGTTCATTCATCTATTTAACTGTCTGCCTATCTGTCTATCTGTCTATCTGTCCGTCCATTTATCTACCTAGCTGTTTGTCTATCTATCTATCAATCAATCTATCTATCTATCTATCTATTTACTCATCTACCTATCTCATCAACAAAAATTTTAAAACAAACGATATTTTTCACCGAAGGGACAGAACACAATATTTTCTACCTTATTATTTTCACCCCCTCTCTCTCTCTCTCTCTCTCTCTCTCTCTCTCTCTCTCTCTCTCTCTCTCTCTTTCTCTCACCCCTCCAGTCGAGTAGGGGCGTGAAATTACACAGAAACGAGGAGTATTTTGCGGGTGATAAATTTAGCGACGAAGCGGTAGTGTAGCGTAATATTGGCCTGTTATAAAGACCATT
>NC_087191.1:7166966-7169466 GCF_035594125.1 Scylla paramamosain
TCTCTCTCTCTCTCTCTCTCTCTCTCTCTCTCCTTTCATATCTTCCATCTAAGACACTGTAATGAATTTGGGACAAGAAATGTTTACAAATAATCTGTCTTTACTACTGTCATAAAGCCAGAAAAAGCAAGACAGACAAACAGACAGACAGACAGACAGACAGACACACAGATAGGCAGGCAGACAGACAGACAGATGGACATACAGAGGCATTCTTTGTAATGAGGTCAGCGAGGGTGATCAAAACACCAGAGGAACCCTGAAGAATGCCAAAGAACGCAACTATTGACAAGTTAGGGAGGACAGTGGCAGGAAAGAGATTAGCGAGAGATGCTAGGAACTTGTGAGGGAGGGGGGAGGGAGGGAAGGAGAGACAGACAGATAGACCGATAGAAAGGCGGAAAGAGAGACAGGTGGACAGACAGACAGGCAGACAGACAGAAAAATACAGAAGACAAAAAATATCAGATAACAAAGAAATACGTAAACACACACACACACACACACACACACACACACACACACACACACACACACACACACACACACACACACACAAAGCCAACACACAGACTGGAGACAAAGAGACAGAGACAGAAAAACAGAGAAAAGACAAAAAAAATAGCAGAAAACAAAGAAACACACACACACACACACACACACACACACACACACACACACACACAGACTGGAGACAAACAGATACGAGCGAACAAACCCAAACACAAACACAAACAAAAACTAAACAACGCAAACAAAACACCAAAATAGACAGACACACGGACAGACAGACAGACAGACAGACAGACAGACAGACAGACAGACAGGATCTCCACAGAAGGAATTGGTGAGGGTAAAGACTGAGGCCAAAGTCTCCAAAATACCTCACTGAATGTCCGGCCTGCCATCAAAGGACGCCCGAGGAACGAAGACAAGTGGGCTGAGATTTCGTTAAGAGAGTCAGTTCCCTGGTAGCAGAAAAAAAAGGGGATAAAAAGACGAAAAAAAAAAAAAACCTGAACTGCAGTAGGTCACATTAGCAACAGGGAATAAAAGTGACAGATTAGTGTTTAGATCCTTCATTTCAATTAGTTAGGAGAGGGAAAATAAGAGACAGACAAACAACAACAACCTAAGCTGCAATAAGTCACGTCACTAGTAAGAAATAACAGTGACAGATGAAATGGTGATGGTGGTTTCTCTTATAAGGTTTCAATCCTTCAATTTAGTTAGTAAAAAAAAAAAAAAAAGGGAAATAAAAGAAAAGACAAAAAAGATCAATCTTTGCTCTACGATGCCACGTCACCGATAAGGAATAAGAGCGGCAGATTGAAAGAAGGTGATATGGTGGCTTCTATTATAATTCAATACTTCATTACGGTTGATTAGAGAATAAAGTGAAAAAAAATGACGGAAAAACAATCTAAGCTGCAATAAGGGTGGCAGATAAAATGATGATCGTTTCTCTTGTAATATTTCTCATTTTAGTCCATTTAAAAGAGAGAGAGAGAAAAAAAAAAGATAGAAAACAAAAACAACAATCTTGCACAAAATATCACGTCACAATAGGAAGAAGAAGAGAGGCAGATGAAAAGATGCTGCTGTGTGTGTCTCCATTCGTAATCTTTGGATAGTTAAGTGGTGTTGGTCTGAGAGAGAGAGAGAGAGAGAGAGAGAGAGAGAGAGAGAGAGAGAGAGAGAGAGAGAGAGAGAGAGAGAGAGAGAGAGAGAGAGAGAGAGAGAGAGAGAATCTTGTCTTGAGAATGCAAAATAAAGTGAAATATATGATGTTATTCTGACTTTTCCTCGGTTACCTTTTTCTTTTTCCTCTACATTTCCCAGATGACAGGAAACCACAGCAACTAAAGGTGGAAAAAAAGAAAAAAAAAGCTTCTTTTGACTTTCAAATAGACAACATAAAAGATGAAACTGCCTAACGTAAAGTAATAAATGAATAAATAAATAAAAAACTGGCTGACCTAACCTAACTTAACCAATAACATCCAGAAATTAAAACAAACAAAAAAAAAAAGCCCAAAAACCATTACACTTAAAAAATAAAAACACAAAAATAGATAAAAAAATATTCCTCAAGACTTTCAAACAGATAAGATAAAAATAGAATAGGAAATAAAAAAAAGGAAAAGCCAGGCCTATAAAAGACACCCCTAAGGAAATGAGAGCAGGTAAGAGGAAACATAGGCGGATATTAGAGACGGGAAACTAGCTGGGGAAACATACAGGGAGAGAAAGAAGGAAGGAAGGAAAGAAGGAGAGAGGGAAGAGGGAAAGAAAGATACTAAAGAGTGAAGGAAGGTAGGGAGGAAAGAAAGGAGATGGGATAGGAAGAAGAACAGGAGGAGGAGAAAAAAGAAAAAAATACATTAAACTAAATATTTTCACAGAAACTTCTAGGACAAAATTATACGATGTCTCTCTCTCTCTCTCTCTCTCTCTCTCTCTCTCTCTCTCTCTCTCTCTCTCTCTCTCTCTCTACAGT
>NC_087191.1:7174466-7184466 GCF_035594125.1 Scylla paramamosain
TAAGCGTTCCCTGTGTCCACTTCCTCGTGTTGGTGATTTGCGTGATTGCGTCATCCTCCTCCCCTCCTCTTCCTCCTCTTCGTCTTGGTGATTTCATTTACTCCTCCTTCTCTTAAGCTAACTTTATCCAAACTTTCTACCTCTCTCCCTCTCCCGCCTCCTTCCTTCCTGGTGATTTCCGAACAAACTTAACGTCTATTTGGTGACTTCTCCTGTTTTCCGCGGCAAGGTAAGGGCGTCTGGCTTAAGGTCATGGTGCTTGGTGACCGCTAAGACAAGGGAACTGACAAAGAACCTGGTGATTTTCATAGTTTTCTTGGTGATACTTAAAATTTCTGGTGACTTGGCGCGTTGTTTTGTGTTGGTGACCCGTGCGTGACTCCCTTCCCGGCCTGGTGACTCTGGTCTTGTCGTTCTTCTACTGGTGATCCTGTTTTCTCTCTCTCTCTCTCTCTCTCTCTCTCTCTCTTGGTGACTCAATCTTCCTTCCTCTGCTAGTGATTTTTGTACTGGTGACCTCCTCCCTCCTAGTGACCCTTCTTATAATAGCAATCTTTTTGTACTGGTGACTGTCCTGGTGACCCTACTCGTATACTGGTGACCTTTGACTTTGTGATCTTCCCTTTATTGGTGGTCTCTGTATTAGTAACTTTCCGTGTCTTGGTGACCTTCCTTGTACTGGTGACCTTCTTATAATGGTGGTCTTATATGTAATGACCTTTGTCTTGGTGACCTTAAATTGGTGACCTCATTTTTACTGGTGACCTTTGTCTTGGTGATATTTGACTGGTGACCTTCCTTGTACTGGTGACCTCCCTTTTACTGGTGACCTTTGTCTTGATTTTAGGTTGGTGATCTTCCTTGTACTGGTAACCTTCCTTATACTGGTGACCTTCTCATGCACTGGTGACCTTTTTTATACTGGTGACCTTTGTACTAGTGACCTTGCTTGCACTGGTGACCTTTTTTATGCTGGTGACTTTTCTTATATTGGTGACCGTCGTATACTGGTGACCTAATTTTTCCTCGTGACCTTTGTACTGGCTATCTCTGTACTGGTGACTCTACTGGTGACCCCCTACTCTCCTTTCCTTCTGCATGTACTGGCGATCTCTGTACTGGTGACCCCCTACTCCCCTTCCCTTCTGCATGCACTGGCGATCTCTGTACTGGTGATTCTACTGGTGACCTCCTACTCCCTTTCCCTTCTGCATGTACTGGCGATCTCTGTACTGGTGACTCTACTGGTGACCCCCTACTCCCCTTCCCTTCTGCATGTCCAGTCACCTTGTACACTGATGGCCACGTACAACAGGTGACCAGTATTAGGTCACCAGTTCCTCCTTGATGCAAATGACAGGTAAGTACAGTAATTCAGGTGAGCGACAAAGAAATTACGTGGAATTACATGGAATTACACGGAAACAGGACACGGGGGCGTGGTTGTCTGATAATTACTTGTTTAGTCTGGTGATTGCATGGGATTACAATTGAATTACATGGAATTACATAGAAAACAGGATACAAGGGATGGTTGGTCTTATAATTACTTGTTTACTTTGCTGATTACAATCCTACCTATTGAATTACGTGATTACAATAGACACAAGATGCAGGGTCTAATAATTCAGCTTATTTTGCTGATTATTTAGGATTACAAATTAATTACGTGGAATTACAGTGAAAATAGGATACTGGGGTGTGGTTCTCTAATAATTATCTATTTACTCGCTGATTACAATGCTATCTTGTGAATTACGTGATTACAATAGAGCCGCGAGGAGTTACAAAAGTTAAAAAGATCTGGAGGAGTAATAATTGCGCGTTTAATTTCATGATTACAATGCTGCCTGTGGAATTACATGGGATTACAACTGAAGTACATGAAATTACACAAAAATAAAAACATGATACAGTTGCCTTGGCGATTTCATAGTTACTTGGTTGTGTTAATCGCAGTGTTACCTGTTGAATTATATAGGATTACAATAGAAAAATAAGATTACTATATAGTTACGTGTAATTACACAAAAGTATGGTACAGCTGCCCCGGTGTGTTAATTTCAATGGTGCTTATTGCATTAACAGGATTACAATATAATTACATGGGATTACAATAAAATTACGTGGGATTACACAAAACAGATAAGGGAGTGACAGGGTGATTTGTGGTGTAATTGTTACCTGCCTTGTTTCGTAATTTGAATGTTACCTTTTGAATTACGTAGGATTACAATAGTTACATGGAATTACAAGTATTCAGGTTTCAGGAGGTTATTGGACTAATACGTAGTTACGAGTTTAGTTTATATGATCACAACTGGATTACATAAGCGATAAAAATAGATAACAGATTTGTTGAGCTTCGAAATTACCTGTTTTGGTATTTCTAGTTGAAGTTACTGGGGTTTCCAAGGGCGTTTTCATGATTCTAGTTGGTTACTGGGGTTTCCAAGGGCGTTTTCATGATTCTAGTTGAAGTTACTGGGGTTTCCAAGGGCGTTTTCATGATTCTAGTTGGTTACTGGGGTTTCCAAGGGCGTTTTCATGATTCTAGTTGAAGTTACTGGGGTTTCCAAGGGCGTTTTCATGATTCTAGTTGGTTACTGGGGTTTCCAAGGGCGTTTTCATGATTCTAGTTGGTTACTGGGGTTTCCAAGGGCGTTTTCATGATTCTAGTTGAAGTTACTGGGGTTTCCAAGGGCGTTTTCATGATTCTAGTTAAAGTTACTGGGATTTTCAAGGGCGCTTTCGTAATTTTAGTAAAAGTTAAGTGTTTTACTGAATGTTGTTAATTTTTCCGAAAGTGGATATCTCAAGGTGACGTGAAACAAGACAAAACTTTATGATAATTAACTAAAGCGGCGAGAGTGGGCACAGTGTGGATGTGTGATGGATGCGGTGCGCGCTGGTGCACACGCCGAGACAATGCAGCTGTGTACGTAGTGTTGTGTGGGCAGCGTACGTGTGGAGGCAGTGTGGATGTGTGATGAGCTGTGTGGATAGCAGAGGGAAAAGAGTGGATGTGGAGGCAGTGTGGATGTGTGATGAGCTGTGTGGGTAGCAGAGGGAAAAGAGTGGATGTGGAGGCAGTGTGGATGTGTGATGAGCTGTGTGGATAGCAGAGGGAAAAGAGTGGATGTGGAGGCAGTGTGGATGTGTGATGAGCTGTGTGGGTAGCAGAGGGAAAAGAGTGGATGTGGAGACAGTGTGGATGTGTGATAAGCTGTGTGGGTAGCAGAGGGAAAAGAGTGGATGTGGAGGCAGTGTGGATGTGTGATGAGCTGTGTGGATAGCAGAGGGAAAAGAGTGGATGTGGAGGCAGTGTGGATGTGTGATGAGCTGTGTGGATAGCAGAGGGAAAAGAGTGGATGTGGAGGCAGTGTGGATGTGTGATAAGCTGTGTGGGTAGCAGAGGGAAAAGAGTGGATGTGGAGGCAGTGTGGATGTGTGATGAGCTGTGTGGATAGCAGAGGGAAAAGAGTGGATGTGTTACTAGTGTGTGGCGTGGATGGTGGAGAAAAAAGACAGTGTAAGTTATCAGTGTGTGGCAGTGTGAGGAGCAGGTAGGGCGAGTGTCTGAAGGCGGCGTGAAGCAAGACAAAACGTGAATACATTTGGACGAGTGGGATTGTGGTGGTGACGAGACACAGGATGCCAGGAGAACTTTTACGCATCTAACGTCTCGACAACTGTACTCTCTGAGGAGGACAGTTGTCGAAAAGTTTGAGGAATAAAGTTCTCTTGTATTCTGTGTTTCGTCACCACCACAATCCCGAGACAAGCTGAAGTGGCGAGAACCTGGTGACATAAATCCTTGCTCTGAAGATTAGTTTAGTTTATCGCCGCGTTTAACGGGAGAATGTCTCAAGGTGGTGAACTAGACAAACTGTGGCGAAAAAGAGCTAAAATGGTGAGAACTTGGTGATTTGGTGTCTTGCTCTGGAGATTACCTACGTTTACTGTCGCGACTAACTGGGGAATGTCTCAAGGTGGCGTGAAACAAGGCAAAATGTGGCGAAAATAAACTTGAGTGGCGAAAACTCTGTGCCCTGCTGCCGTGGTCTGAGACTAGATGAGTTTACCACCACGTTTAACTGGGGAGTGTCTCATGGTGACGTGAAACAAGATGAAATGTGACGGAGAAGAGCTAAAACGCCGAGAACTTTAAATTGACGTCTTGTTTTGGAGATGAGCTCAGATTGCCGCCGCGTCTCACTGAAAACCATCCGGCGAACAGCGAGTAATGAAACAAAACTCTTCCATACTCTGAAATCTGGACGTGTTTATGTAGCCACTGCGCTCATATTACGCTAAATTATCTGTATCTTTGTATCCACTGCAGCCATATTACAGTAAATCATGAGTATCTGTGTCTTTAGCGGTGTCTGTGATAAATTCCAGAACTCCCTGTCGGCTACTGTATTTCCTTCCTCCCGTCACCTTAACTCTTCGGAAAGGGAGGTTTTAATTAATCCATTTGTCTTTTTTTTAGAAACTGGCACCTCAGTGGGACATTTCTTGCTTTCTTTCTGTTGCCTCGAGCTCTTTCTATATATAATAATAAGGAAGAACGAGTGTGTGCAAGAAAGGATAAGAATTAAGGATAAATTTTGATACTGGAAAGAAAAGCGGGTTGATTTCTATGAGCCAATGACGGAACCGAACAGATCTCTCTCTCTCTCTCTCTCTCTCTCTCTCTCTCTCTCTCTCTCTCTCTCTCTCTCTCTCTCTCTCTCTCTCTCTCTCTCTCTCGAACGGCGCATTGATGGCAGGGAAAGAATGAAGAGTAAATTTTTTGCTAGTGGAAAGAGAAACACGCTAATTTCTGGACGCCTCTCTCTCTCTCTCTCTCTCTCTCTCTCTCTCTCTCTCTCTCTCTCTCTCTCTCTCTCTCTCTCTCTCTCTCTCTCTCTCTCTCTCTCTCTCTAATCATCGGGGAGAAAACGAGGAGCATTCAAGTCAAGGAAAGAAAGAATGAAGGATAAATTTTGCTAGTGAGTGGAGAAACACGTTAATTTTCTCACCACTATTGACAGAACCCAATTTTTTCTTTCTTTCTTTCTCACTATGTAATTATCAGGAAGGACGCTAAGAAGTACTGAAAGTCAGAGGAACAATGACGAACAAATATAGCAAGAAAAGGGAGATACACTTTAATTTCTGCGTGCTATTGACAGTAGTAGTAGTAATAGTAGTAGTAGTAGTAGTAGTAGTAGTAATAGTAGTAGACATCAATGACCGCATGGCTTACCCTTTACCACTAAGACAGGTACAGTAATGAGCCAAAAAATCAATAATCCTACACCACACTCCTTCACTTACCTCAGCACCAGCCTTTCATCTCACGCCCTCTGATGTGAAGGCGTATGCTAGTCAGCTGGCGTGGCGGGGATGTGAAGGGATGCTCCGGCCTGCACGTTTTATAAGGAGAATATTAGAGGTACTGAGGTCTGATACTCTTTATGGTCTTGAGTGATATAGTGGTGATGTTCTGTGAGGATGTGAAAAGATGTCATGGTCTGCTAGTTTGTGAGTGGTCAGGTTTTGTAAGATTGTGAAAGGGGCTGAGTTGCGCTGCTCCGGCCTGCTATGAAGATTTTTTGGGTTTTGTGAGTTTGTGAAAAGATTGTCTAGTTAGTTGTAATTTGTTAGTCATCAGGTTTTGTGAAGGGATTGTGAAAAGATGATCTAGTCCATCACAATCTATTAGTTTTAGGGTTTTGTGACGAGTTTGTGAAAAGATTACGTAGTCAGTTACAGTCTATTAATTAGTTTTTTTTTTAGGGGAATATTTAAATATCCTTTGGTCTCTAACAATCTATCGGTTATCATGGCAGACTGTGAAAAAGATGATCTATCTGTTACAATCTACTAATTACTGGGTTTTGTGGGAAGATTAAAAATGTCATCTGGTCTAACAATCTAGCATCAGGATTTTTAACGAGGCTGTGAAAGGTTTCGTGGTTTAAAAGAATCTGCTGGTCATCAGCTCTTGTGACGAGAATGTTAAAACTTATCTAATCTGTTAAAATTAATTAGTTTTGAGGTTTTGTGAGGAGACTGAAAATATCCTCCGGTCTCTAACAATCTTTTCGTTATCAGGATTTTTAATGAGGCCGTGCAAGGTTAAGTGGCCTAAAAGAGTTCTTCTGGTTATCAGGTTTTGTGACGAGAATGTAAATGAACACTCTGGTCAGCTGTAATTTATTAGTTTTGGAGTTTTATGAGACTGAAAAGGTGCTGAAAAGGTTATTATTATTATTATTTTTTTTTCAAGGATGCTGTGAAGGGATCCGAGGTCTGTAAGAATCTATTGGCTATTAGATTCGTGACAGACGGTGAAAAGATACTCTGGTCGGCAAGAATCTTTCAATTTCCAAGTTTTTACATATTCTGAAAATTTGCTCTGAACTGCAACAGTTTATAAAGGACCAGGTTTTGTAACGAGACAGTAAAAAGATGCCACGATCCGCCACAATCTATAAATTCTCAGGTTTACAGCGATTATGAAATCATCCTCTATTCTGCAGCAATCTGCAAGTTACGAGATTTTGTAAAGAGATCGTGAAGGCTCCTCTCGTCTGCAGCGGTCTATTAAATGTACGTTTTTTGTGACGAAACTGAAAAAATCTTCTGGTCCTCTTCAATAAATAAGCTATCAGATTTTGTGACGAGGAGGAGGAGGAGGAGGAGGTTGTGGTGGTGGTGGTGAGTGAAAAAGAGGACACTATCCCTCTGACTAAAATTAGTGATGGTGGTGGTGGTGGTAGTGGTGGTGGTGGTGTTGGCTGTCCCCTCACTCCCTCCCCCCACGTGCTATCCAGCCATCAGAAGTAGGTCGGGAAAAGACACGCCATGAGAGAGAGAGAGAGAGAGAGAGAGAGAGAGAGAGAGAGAGAGAGAGAGAGAGAGAGAGAGAGAGAGAGAGAGAGAGAGAGAGAGAGAGGATACAGAAAGCTTTTAAATCAGGCGACACCAACTCAAGCGAGAGAGAGAGAGAGAGAGAGAGAGAGAGAGAGAGAGAGAGAGAGAGAGAGAGAGAGAGAGAGAGAGAGAGAGAGAGAGAGAGAGATAAACTAGAGAAAATAAGCCAAAATAAAAACAAATATTAAAAAAAACATGGAGACATACACAAAAAAGTGAAATAAATCAATTATATATATATATATATATATATATATATATATATATATATATATATATATATATATATATATATATATATATATATATATATATATATACTCAAACAAAAGCAAGAACGAAAACAAAACAAAACAAGAAATCTAAAAAAAGTAAAAAAACAACAACAAAAAAACAAATTAACAAGACAAAATAAACTTTTAATTCTATGCACGACTCGAGAGAGAGAGAGAGAGAGAGAGAGAGAGAGAGAGAGAGAGAGAGAGAGAGAGAGAAAATAGAGGTAGCTTTAAATCTTTGCCAGTTCCCGAGGGAGCTTCCTCTCATTTGGGGTTCGAAGCAAAGAGTGAATCAGTGAACCAAAGAGTCAGGAGTTTGGAGTTTCGAACCGGCCGTACTGGGACTAATTCACTGCCTCTAAAGGGCGCGCGTGCCTCACTTTTGTCAGCCAGTGTGTGTCAGCCCCTCCCACCCCCCTCCATCTCTCTCTCTCTCTCTCTCTCTCTCTCTCTCTCTCTCTCTCTCTCTCTCTCTCTCTCTCTCTCTCTCTCTCGTTTCTATTTATTTTTTTGTAACGTGTTTCTCTGCTTTTAATTAGGAAATGTACGTGTGTGTCAGTGTGTGTGTGTGTGTGTGTGTGTGTGTGTGTGTGTGTGTGTGTGTGTGTGTGTGTAAATCGATGTGTAATCTCTGTGAGTAAATCAATTTCTCTTACGCAAAGGTACACACACACACACACACACACACACACACACACACACACACACACAGTGATAACTCTTCAGTACTTTTAATATTTCATGCAAACTGAAAGAAAATAACAAATAACATTTTAAACAAGCAATGAACTACTGTTACTACTACTACTACTACTACTACTACTACTACTACTACTACTACTACTACAACTACTACAACTACTACAACTACTACTACTACTACACACCTACCACTCCCCCTGCCTCACAGTCACCACACCTGTACCCACACCTGCTCTCCATTAAGCCACAGACACCACTCTGCATATAGCACTCTCTTCACGCGGCCATCCATCAAAGACTGGTATTCTTCTCTATCTTTCTCTTCTCATCTCGCTCTCTTCACCAGTAGCTCTTAATGATAACAAAGGGAGGATGAACGAGGAGGATAAGATGAGATGAGGATGAAGAGGAAGAAAGGGGAGAGGATGGGGAGGTGCAGAGGTGGGAAGGATTAATTGGGTGATGAGGGAAAAGAAGAACAAGAAGGAGAAAAACAGGAATAATAATAATAATAATAATAATAATAATAATAATAATAATAATAATAATAATAATAATAACAATAATGAGGAACAACAACAACAACAACAACAACAAGTAAAAGAAAAAGAAAAGAAGAAGAAAAAGAAGACAAAAACAACACGAACAAGAACAATACCAACAACAAAAACAACAAGATGAAAAAGAAAACGAACAACAACAACAACAACAATACCACCACCACCGCCACCACCACTAAAACAAATCAATACACACACACACACACACACACACACACACACACACACACACACCTTACCCATGCTTCACATTATGCAAATTATCCAATCACGGGGCAGAGACACACGGACCAATAGGGAACGCCTCCTGGGCCTCTAATTGTGCCTCAGCCAATCAC
Source organism: Scylla paramamosain (assembly GCF_035594125.1). Taxonomy (NCBI): domain Eukaryota; kingdom Metazoa; phylum Arthropoda; class Malacostraca; order Decapoda; family Portunidae; genus Scylla; species Scylla paramamosain. The sequence goes on from NC_087191.1 coordinate 7,183,272, forward strand.
AACCCTCCAATTACCACGAGCGACAAGATGATTGGGCAGTGAGCTAAGAAGGGGGAGGGGGAGAGATAGGAAGGGGGGAAGTGAAGTGGATACAATTCAACTAGTGTGTGTGTGTGTGTGTGTGTGTGTGTGTGTGTGTGTGTGTGTGTGTGTTATTCCTTCTTACTTCCTGTTTCTCTTCCTTCGTTATTATATTTTCATGATTATCTTTTTTTCCCTCTCTTTCTCCTTTGTTTTTTTTTCTTCTTCCTTCTCTTCTGCTTCCTTTAACATGTTTCAATTTCTCTCCTATTTTCTTTCTTTTTCTCTTTTCTTTTATTTCAATCTCTCTCTCTCTCTCTCTCTCTCTCTCTCTCTCTCTCTCTCTCTCTCTCTCTCTCTCTCTCTCTCTCTCTCTCTCTCTCTCTTTATATCTTCTTTTTTTCTTTCTTTTATTGAATTCTCTCTATTCCTCCTTTACTCTTCCTTACTTTTTTCTGTTCTTTTTTCAGTGTTATTTTCATTTTTTCTTTCTCCTTGTATTTCTTTTTACCCATATCTCTCTCTCTCTCTCTCTCTCTCTCTCTCTCTCTCTCTCTCTCTCTCTCTCTCTCTCTCTCTCTCTCTCTCTCAACATTTTTAATCCCTCAATCTTTCTTCTTCCATTTGTTTCTTTTATTCATTTTCTTCTATTTCTCTTTCCTCTTTCTCAATGATTTTCGTGTAAACTTTTTTCTCCTTTTCTTTCAGTTTTTCTATTCCCCTCTTCTCTTTCCCAATTACTGTTTTCGCTTATCTTTTCGTCTTCCCTTCTTAAATTCTCATTCGTCGTCTTTCTCCTCTTTTTCTCCTTTTTCCTTCGTTTCTTTCTCTCTCTCTCTCTCTCTCTTTCTTTTGTTTTCTCGTATTGCCTTCCATTTATCTCTTCTTCCCGTTTTTCTTCTTTCCTTCAATACAGCTTTCCTTCCTCCTCCTCCTCCTCCTCCTCCTCCTCCTCCTCCTCCTCCTCCTCCTCCTCCTCCTCTTCCTCCTCCTCCTCCTCCACCTACTCCTGTCTTCTCTTTCACTTTCTATTCTTAATCTTCCTACTTATGCCATAATTCCTCTCTTTACTCTCTCCTCCTCCTCTTCCTATTCTTCTTTCTCCTCCTCCTCCTCCTCCTTCCCCTCCTCCTCTTCCTCTTTTGTCTTCTTCAGTGTCTAGAAACTCCTCCTC
>NC_087191.1:7194466-7209466 GCF_035594125.1 Scylla paramamosain
TTCAGGCAACGAGGAATGAAATTGAAAGAGAGAGAGAGAGAGAGAGAGAGAGAGAGAGAGAGAGAGAGAGAGAGAGAGAGAGAGAGAGAGAGAGAGAGAGAGAGAGAGAGAGAGAGAGAGAGAGAGAGAGAGTGTGTGTGTGTGTGTGTGTGTGTGTGTGTGTGTGTGTGTGTGTGTGTGTGTGTGTGTGTGTGTGTGTGTGTGTGTGTGTGTGTGTGAGAGAGAGAGAGAGAGAGAGAGAGAGAGAGAGAGAGAGAGAGAGAGAGAGAGAGAGAGAGAGAGAGAGAGAGAGAGAGAGAGAGAAAGTTTGGTTATTGCTAGTTGTCATTTTCTAATCCTCCTCCTCCTCCTCCTCCTCCTCCTCCTCCTCCTTCTACTTTTACTCCTCTTCCACCTCTTCTTCCTTCTTTGCGGTCATATAATTACGTAGGAAGTCTTATCTATCTTATGACGGCTTCCTCCTCCTCCTCCTCCTCCTCCTCCTCCTCCTCCTCTTCCTCCTCCTCCTCCTCTCCCTCCATCATCACCAAACATCCCACCTCTTATTCCTATTCTCTTTCTCTCATATCTACAGTACATCTTCCTCCTCCTCTTCCTCTCCCTCCTCCTCCTCCTCCTCCTCCTCCTACTTATCACTCCACACAGATGGCAGGAACACACACACACACACACACACACACACACACACACACACACACACACACACACACACACACACACACACACACACACACACACACACACACTCAGGTAACCAGTCCCTTTCAATATCACCCATCATTCCCATTTCACCTGTCTGGGGCTCGAACCGATGACAATAGATGCTTAGGATAGGGAGTAACCAAAGAGTCAATGTTGTTTTTGTTGTTGATGGGGAAGAAAGGGGAAAAACCACGTGGATATAAGGAAAAGAGGGGAAAACAAGGGGGAACTTTGAAATAAACGTGAAAAAATTATGGTTATTGAGATTGTTGGGTTGCGTTGCTGTTGCCTTGGACATATCAAAAGCTTTTGATAGAGTCTGGCACAAAGCTTTCATTTCCAAACTACCCTCCTACGGTTTCTATCCTTCTCTCTGTAACTTCATCTCAAGTTTCCTTTCTGAACGCTCTATTGCTGCTGTGGTAGACGGTCACTGTTCTTCTCCTAAATCTATTAACAGTGGTGTTCCTCAGGGTTCTGTCCTGTCACCCACTCTCTTCTTATTATTCATTAATGATCTTCTAAACCAAACTTCTTGTCCTATCCACTCCTACGCTGATGATACCACCCTGTACTTTTCCATGTCTTTTCATAGACGTCCAACCCTTCAGGAGGTAAACATATCACGCAGGGAAGCCACAGAACGCCTGACTTCTGATCTTTCTAAAATTTCTGATTGGGGCAGAGCAAACTTGGTATTGTTCAATGCCTCAAAAACTCAATTCCTCCATCTATCAACTCGACACAACCTTCCAGACAACTATCCCCTCTTCTTCAATGACACTCAATTGTCCCCTCTTCTACACTGAACATCCTCGGTCTGTCCTTTACTTATAATCTGAACTGGAAACTTCACATCTCATCTCTAGCTAAAACAGCTTCTATGAAGTTAGGTGTTCTGAGACGTCTCCGCCAGTTTTTCTCACCCCCCTAGCTGCTAACTCTGTACAAGGGCCTTATCCGTCCATGTATAGAGTATGCTTCACATGTCTGGGAGGGTTCCACTCATACTGCTCTTCTAGACAGGGTGGAATCAAAAGCTTTTCGTCTCATCAACTCCTCTCCTCTAACTGACTGTCTTCAGCCTCTCTCTCACCGCCGCAATGTTGCATAACTAGCTGTCTTCTACCGCTATTTTCATGCTAACTGCTCTTCTGATCTTGCTAACTGCATGCCTTCCCTCCTTCCGCGGCCTCGCTGCACAAGACTTTCTTCTTTCTCTCACCCCTATTCTGTCCACCTCTCTAACGCAAGAGTTAACCAGTATTCTCTGTGTGGTTGTTAGCTAGTTGTGTGAACGAGTGAATGAGCGAGACTTGTGTGAGGCATGAATACGTGTATGAGTGAACGAGCTAGGCTTCAGTCATAAGTGTTAAGTTGAAGTGCGCGGCCTGGCGCCGGGAGATCACCTACCTCCAGCCTTCTGTTCACACCTTCTGTGAATAAACACCTGCACTGTTACCTGCGTTTCCTGTGCCCCTGCTGGTCAAGAGTCGAACATGGCGCAGTGAGTAGGATCAGGACAAGGCTGCAGTGGGTACGGCGCAGAATGGAGAAGCAGTTGGAGGCGCTGGCTGCCCTGCTAGCGCGACAGTCGGAGCAGAGTCAGGCTCTGCTAGCGCGACAGTCGGAGCAGAGTCAGGCTCGCGAGGAGCGTTTAACCCAGCTGCTGGAGAGAGTGGGGACACAAGCTCCCAGTCGCACCACGGCGAGCAATGAAGGCGAAACCACAGCCCGCAGCACGTCTACCCAGGGCGCGAGGTTCCCGACGTCCGCCACCATCATTCCTCACTTAACGGCGTCAGCATCTTTACGTGAGTTCGACACGTGGCGCCATAAGTTTGAAGGATACGTAACCCTCGCCAGGATAGACTGTCTCTCCCTGGCTGAGCAGAGGGCGGCACTCGCTGCTGTCCTAGACGACGAGTGGACCCGTACACTTCGCTACGGGATAAGCTTACCGAGAGACGCGGAGTTAAGAACCATCCTCGATGCAATGTGTGAGTACCTGCGAAGCCAGCGCAACATCATCATGGATAGAAGAGACTTCTACTCCCGCGTGCAAGAAACGCAAGAAGGTTTTGACGACTTTTTATGTGCTGTTAAGGAAATCGCCAATTTCTGTGACTTTTGCGACCAGTGCATAAACCATCAGCTGCGTGACAGAATTGTCGTTGGGACACGAGACGAAGTGGCTCTGAAACGCATGCTGGAAAACAAGAAACTCACCCTTGAAAACGCCATAGATATTTGCAGAGCATCAGAGAGCGCTAACCAGTGTAGTGCAGTACTAAGGGGCGGCTCTCACTCTTCGAGCCATGGTGTGAACGCTGTCTCGAACTACAGGAAGGGCAGTTTCGGGGGCTCAAGCCCCACGGGCTGTTATCGTTGTGGCAAAGATTGTCGCAGTGACAAAAGGGGATGCCAGGCAATAGATAAAGTGTGTCGTAACTGCGGGAAAAGAGGGCATTTTGCGAGTGTATGTCAGCAGACAGTGAGGAAACGACGAGGAGCTTCGAGGAGTTCCTCAACTGTCTCTCCTCATCGCGGTGCAGGCCCGAGGCGGGGAGCCAGTGCCAGTGTATACCAGCTCTTATCAGGCGTATACACAAAGACGGTGACGGCACGACCTGCGCCCCAGGTGCTCATTACCGCCACACATCCCGCTGGAAGAGACAAGATTACGTGGACTCCTGACTCTGGGGCCGAAACGACCGTTATTGGCCTCGACACGGCAACACTCCTTGGAATCCCGCCCTCCAGCTTGGCGCCCGCTGATGGTGATGGACTTTATGCTGCCGGTAATCACCCCCTCACCTGTGTAGGAACTTTCTCGTCGCACTTGCAACTGGGCGACAGGGAAGCTGAGACTGTTGTGAGCGTGGTGAAGGAGGTGAAGGGGGCGCTGCTTAGCTGGTACGATTCCATCGCTCTCGGAATCCTCCCCGAAGATTTTCCGGCTCAAATCCGACCGCTACGCAGGGAAGAACAGCACACCGGCAACAGCTCCATCAAGTACCCGACCGCCTCGCAGCCACCTCTATCTACGCCCACAGAAGTGATCAGCTGGCCTCATTCCTACGACCCAACGCCACAGCAGCGTGCGGGGCACGCTGCTGCTGTGATCAAGGCCTTTCCCAGCGTCTTCGAAGCAAAGGAAGGTTTACGTGCAATGGCTGGTGGATCCATGGCCATCGAGTTGACAGACGACGCTCGACCCTTCGCCGTAACAGCATCTCGTACAATCCCTTACAATTGGCGTGAAGAAATTAAGAGCCAGTTGGAAGAGCTGCTTAACAAGGGAATCATCGAGAGTGTGGACTACCCTACGGCATGGTGCCACCCCATCGTGCCTGTCCCAAAAAAGACATCTGGTGTAAGGCTGTGTGTTGACCTGACACGACTCAACCGTTACGTGAAGAGGCCCGTGTATCCAGTGCGCTCACCTCATGACGCCATCGCCTCGATCGGGACCGGAGCAGTTTGGTTCACCACTCTTGATGCCAAGATGGGGTATTTTCAAGTCCCCATTAGAGAAGAAGACCAGGATTTAACCTGCTTCATAACACCTTGGGGTCGGTACAAGTTTCGGCGAGCGGTTATGGGTCTCGTCTCGTCTGGAGACGAGTATAACCGTCGAGGAGACCAAGCTCTCGGCGACATACCTAACACCATCAAGATCGTGGACGACATCCTGGCCTATGACTCCACCTACAGTGCGCACTTAGCCCATGTCATTCAGATTGTGCGGCGGTGTGACCAGCACGGCATCACTCTCAACCCACAGAAGTTTACATTCGCGGAAAGAGTGGTAGATTACTGTGGTTACTCTGTTTCTGGACAAGGCTACACGACAGACTCAAAGAAAGTTAAGGCAATCTCTGACTTCCCACGACCACAGCACATCACCGACTTACGATCATTCATGGGTCTTACAAACCAGCTTGGAAGCTTTTCTCCTGCTGTGGCTGCAGCTGCACAACCCCTCAGAGATCTCTTACGCCCGAAGAACAGTTGGTGCTGGTCTCCTAACCATGAAGAGGCGTTTGAGAAGGTGAAACAGTGTCTCGTCAGCCCACCTGTCTTGGCATACTTCGACCCATCATTACCAACGATGCTACAGACTGACGCCTCAAGGATGCACGGATTTGGATTCGTTCTCCTGCAGAAGCACAGTGACCAGTGGAAGATGGTGCAATGCGGGTCAAGATTTGTTACAGACACAGAGAGCCGCTATGCAGTAATAGAGTTGGAAATGGCTGCAATCGTCTGGGCAGTCAGGAAATGTGGCACCTACCTGAAAGGACTCCCTCACTTCGATCTAGTGCTCGACCACCGCCCGCTGATACCTCTCCTCAATAGCAAGTTGTTGGGAGAAATAGAGAACCTGCGGCTGCAGCGCATGAGGGAGAAGCTTGCTCAGTATTCTTTCACAGCAAGCTGGCAAAAGGGATCGACACACTGTGTGCCCGACGCCCTCTCACGTGCTCCAGTACAGGACCCAGTGGAGGAAGAGGATGCTGCTACTTCTGGTGACCTCGACCCTCTCCACTCAGCGGTCATCTCAGCGTTATCTGCCACCAATGAGGACGGCGTCCGCTTAGCACCACTCCAGGATCAGACTGTGGAAATGGTACGTGCCGCAGCAGCAAGAGACGGGGAGTACTGCTTGCTCAAGAACGTCATCATCGAGGGCTTCCCGATCATTGCCACGACCTCGATCACCGCTTGCGTACGTACTGGCCGGTGCGCAGTCTGCTGGCCGTAGACGACGACCTGGTGGTTTACGGGCCGAGGCTTCTTATTCCTCACAGCCTCCGCCGAGAAACACTAGAGCGACTCCATGACAGTCATCAGGGGATGGAGCGCACCAAGCGACGGGCCCGACAAACGGTGTACTGGCCTGGTATGGACAGAGACGTTGAGAACGTCGTTTCTGGATGCTCACTATGCCGTCCACTCCTACCAAGCCAAGCCAACGAACCTCTCTGGCAGGACACGGACACACCCAGCAGGGTGTTTGAGTCAGTTTCTGCAGACTACTTCCACGCAGCAGGCCGTACATACCTCGTGTATGTAGATCGCTTGTCTGGGTGGCCTCACGTGTCTGCATGCTCACGTCCAGCATCGGCTGATCAGCTCGTTCGTGTCCTTCGGGGTGTGTTCGCCGACACGGGCGTGCCTGTTCTCCTGAGGACTGACGGTGGACCGCAGTTCACTTCTTCATCGGTACGGCGCTTCCTGGCTCGATGGGGGTGGAGCATCGTGTATCTTCACCTCATTATCCACGCTCCAATGGTCACGCCGAGGCAGCGGTCAAGTCCGTGAAGAAGCTGATCCTCACGACCACACAGCAGGGACACCTGGACGAGGATGCGTTCGCTCGCGGGTTGCTGGAACTGCGCAACACTCCGAGGGCGGAAGGGCGATCACCAGCACAAGTCCTCTTCGGTCATCCTATGAGGTCCTGTGTCCCGGCTCATCATCGCTCATACGCTCAGCAGTGGCAGCGCGCTGCTGATGAGTGCGACGCCAAGGCAGAGCGACTGAGGAAGAAAGCGAAACTTCGCCACGACGCGTCCGCCCGTACTCTTCCTCTCCTGCACCTCGGTGGCCACGTCGACGTTCAAGATCACACGACAGGCCTCTGGGATCGCCTGGGTGTCATCGTGGCTGTTGGGCGAAGGAGAGACTACCTCATCAAGATGGGCAGCGGTCGCGTGATGTGGCGTAATAGAAGACACCTACGCCCACACAGACCTCTTGCTCCCCTTCCTGTCGAGCAGCACACCGCTCATGGCGGTGCAGCGCTTCAGCATCAGGGTCACGAGGAACACCACCATCCCGGCAGCCCGGAGCATCAGGGTAACGGGGTACACCGTGGCCGAGAGCAACCAGAGCGTCGAAGCAGCCGACAGCGTAGGGAGCCGAGACGACTGCAGGTGCGGTGGCACCGTAGCACCTACGATTAGTCGTACGTGTTCATTGTACGCTGTGTTTGTTTTGTGTATATGTACCGTGTTTTCTGTACTTCAATCATTGTAACTTTGTTTCATGTGTTACGGTAGCCATAACAAAGATAAGGAATCTTCCTTATGTCTCGGGGGAGGTGTGTGGTTGTTAGCTAGTTGTGTGAACGAGTGAATGAGCGAGACTTGTGTGAGGCATGAATACGTGTATGAGTGAACGAGCTAGGCTTCAGTCATAAGTGTTAAGTTGAAGTGCGCGGCCTGGCGCCGGGAGATCACCTACCTCCAGCCTTCTGTTCACACCTTCTGTGAATAAACACCTGCACTGTTACCTGCGTTTCCTGTGCCCCTGCTGGTCAAGAGTCGAACATTCTCAATCATTTATCCCTTTCTCTGGTAAACTCTGGAACTCCCTGCCTGCTTCTGTATTTCCACCTTCCTATGACTTGAATTCCTTCAAGAGGGAGGTTTCATGACACTTATCCACCAATTTTTGACCACTGCTTTGACCCTTTTATGGAACTGGCATTTCAGTGGGCATTTTTTTTATTAGATTTTTGTTGCCCTTGGCCAGTATCCTTCCTACATAAAAAAAAAAAAAAAAGATCTTTTTTGTGAGTGAGTGAGTGAGTGAGTTTGTTTGTTTGTCTATTAGTTAGTTAATTAATTAGTTATAGTTTTGTATCTTTTCTTATTTTCTTTAAGAGCGAAGGAGGATAAAGTGATAAAAAAATAAACAGAGAGAGAGAGAGAGAGAGAGAGAGAGAGAGAGAGAGAGAGAGAGAGAGAGAGAGAGAGAGAGAGAGAGAGAGAGAGAGAGAGAGAGAGAGACAAAATACTTATACTCTAGATTTCAAGCTCTCTCTCTCTCTCTCTCACTCACCCTCATTCTCTCTCTCTCTCTCTCTCTCTCTCTCTCTCTCTCTAAAGCGACTGATGGGATTAAGGAAACTGCTACCTGGAAAACGAACTCAAGTGAAAGAGAGAGAGAGAGAGAGAGAGAGAGAGAGAGAGAGAGAGAGAGAGAGAGAGAGAGAGAGAGAGAGAGAGAGAGAGAGAGAGGGGGGAAAGTTAGAGAAAATAAAGAAAAATATATACATGATAATAACGGTTTTCTTTCTTTCTTTCTTTCTTTCTTTCTTTTGTGTGTGTGATTCAGCTCTCTCTCTCTCTCTCTCTCTCTCTCTCTCTCTCTCTCTCTCTCTCTCTCTCTCTCTCTCTCTCTCTCTCTATCTCATACAATTTATAGTTTCTTTTCAATTCTTCTCTTATCATTTCTTCTTCTTCTTCTTCTTCTTCTTCTTCTTCTTCTTGTTCTCATTTTTCTTCCTTTTTTCTCATTTTTCTTCTTCTTCTTCTCATTCTTCTTATCCTCGTTTCTCCTCCATTTCTCCTCTTTATCTGAATCCATTCTTTACCACTACCACCACCACCACCACCACCACCAGCATCACCACCACCAGCATCATCATCACCACCACCATCACCACCACCACCACCACCACCACCACCACCACCATCATCATCAGCACCATCATTATCACCCTATTCTTCACAATATTATCAGTCCTACCTTCCTATCTTCCTCCTCCTCCTCCTCCTCCTCCTCCTCCTCCTCCTCCTTTTAGCTGGCAGGATTATGGTTTCAGTGGATTATGACGGATTCAGAGAGAGAGAGAGAGAGAGAGAGAGAGAGAGAGAGAGAGAGAGAGAGAGAGAGAGAGAGAGAGAGAGAGAGAGAGAGAGAGAGAGAGTTAAACATTTTCATCATTAGAAGTAAAATAAAATAAAATAAAAAATTATCACTCCAACATTTACCGCAAATTTTTTCCTTCCTTATCTGAAAACTCCCTTTTAAAAATTTTTCCCTTCTTTTTTTTTTCTCTCATTTTTCCCTCTCCCTTTTTTTTCCCTTTCGTGAACTACCAAATAAAAAAAATCCCATAGAAGTTTTGATGATAATTCCGAAAACTCTATTTACTCTCTCTCTCTCTCTCTCTCTCTCTCTCTCTCTCTCTCTCTCTCTCTCTCTCTCTCTCTCTCTCTCTCTATTGGAATACATAGATTAACTTACGTGAAAGGAGCAGTAGGAGGAAGAGGAGGAGGAGGAGGAGGAGGAGGAGGAGGAGGAGGAGGAGGAGGAGGAGGAGGAGGAGGAGGAGGAGGAGGAGGAGGAGGTGGAGGTGAAGGTGGAGAAGAAGGAGAAAGAGAAGAAGAAGAAGGAGGAGGAGGAGGAGGAGGAGGAGAATAAAATATTGTAATAAATGTGTGTGAGAGAGAGAGAGAGAGAGAGAGAGAGAGAGAGAGAGAGAGAGAGAGAGAGAGAGAGAGAGAGAGAGAGAATTGACACAACCACGCCCACTTTCAAACTATACCTCTCTCTCTCTCTCTCTCTCTCTCTCTCTCTCTCTCTCTCTCTCTCTCTCTCTCTCTCTCTCTCTTCCGTTATCGGCCTTTTCCTCCTCTCATTTTTCTCCATGTAATAGCTTCCTTTCTCCATTTTCTCTATTTCACTCTTCCTCCTCCTCCTCCTCCTCCTCCTCCTCCTCCTCCTCCTCCTCCTCCTCCTTTCTTCCTTCTATTATGTTATCAAGTTTACATTGTTATCTTTTCGTCTTCCATGTTTTAATTTGTGTTATTATGCATATATTTATCCTCCTCCTCCTCCTCCTCCTCCTCCTCCTCCTCCTCCCACTCCTCCTCCTCATTATGCAGTTAAGAAAACTCACACATTGTTAAGGTTTTCATGTCTGTCTGTATGTACGTATGTACGTGACTGTGCACACGTAATGACACACACACACACACACACACACACACACACACACACACACACACCTGTTGATACCTAAAAGAAATTGATTTTATGTACGAATGCAAGTGGCTCTCTCTCTCTCTCTCTCTCTCTCTCTCTCTCTCTCTCTCTCTCTCTCTCTCTCTCTCTCTCTCTCTCTCTCTCTCTCTCTCTCTCTCTCTCTCTCTCTCTCTCTCTCTCTCTCACACATACATTCACAAATACCTCAAGGGCTTTACTGATGGAATATGTAAAGTAGCTCTCTCTCTCTCTCTCTCTCTCTCTCTCTCTCTCTCTCTCTCTCTCTCTCTCTCTCTCTCTCTCTCTCTCTCTCTGTTTATATATTTATCTATCTGTGTTCATTTCTTCTTTCTTCATTTGGTTTGTCTTTTTTTTTCATCTTTCTCTCATTTCTTATGCATCAGTTTTATTCGTTATGCATAATTTTATTCCCCCATATTCATTCTTCCTGCTTTTATTTGTCTGTTTCATTATTTCCTTTGTTATCTTAGTTCATTTGCATTTCCATTTTTATTTAACTTTGTGTGTGAAGTGAAGGAAAAAATATACATAAAAGTGATAACCTCTCTCTCTCTCTCTCTCTCTCTCTCTCTCTCTCTCTCTCTCTCTCTCTCTCTCTCTCTCTCTCTCACACCTAACCCATTACAAACCTGTTATTGCACACCTGTCATTCAAAACATTCTTACCAATTTATTACACACCTGTCTCTACACACCTGTCACTACACACCTGTCAATCTCCCTCTCTCTCTCTATTACCTGAAAATCCATTAACCTATTACACCTGTTCCATTATTCTGTTAACGACCCTTCTCTCTCTCTCTCTCTCTCTCTCTCTCTCTCTCTCTCTCTCTCTCTCTCTCTCTCTCTCTCTCTCTCTCTCTCTCTCTGAACCTGTTAAACATTCCCCACTTCATTCCTCTCCATTTTTCCTCCCTTTCTCGCTCCTCTCTCTCTCTCTCTCTCTCTCTCTCTCTCTCTCTCTCTCTCTCTCTCTCTCTCTCTCTCTCTCTCTCTCTCTCTCTCATTGTAAGACGATAATCAGAATATTAGAAGATCAGAGCCAAATATTTTCAAAGTGAGGCAAAAATGTTTAATTCCCCTTATTTCCCCCTCTCTTTTTTCCCTTTCTGAATGACCTCGTGAACTGAGAGAGAGGGAGAGGGAGAGGGAGAGGGAGAGGGAGAGGGAGGGAAGTGATGACGTCATTATTATTCCTGTTCGTTGATTGGTTGGTTAATGTGGAGGAGGAGGAGGAGGAGGAGAATGAAGACAAAGATTGAAGGATGCGACAGAGAGAGAGAGAGAGAGAGAGAGAGAGAGAGAGAGAGAGAGAGAGAGAGAGAGAGAGAGAGAGAGAGAGAGAGAGAGAGAGAGAGTATATTTAGTTAACTTTCATCTCAAGTTCACTTTTCTTAATTTTATTCTTTTCTCTTTTTCTTCCTCTCTTTCTTTTATTTCTTTCTCTTCTTTCTTTTTCCCTTTTCCCTTTAATTTCCACTTTCTTTTCTTCGTCATTTCTATCATTCTATTTATCTTATCTTCATCTTCTCCTCCTCCCCTTTCTTGTTATTCCTCCTCCTCTTCTTCTCCTTCCTCTTCTTCTTCTTCTCATCCTCTTCCTTGTCTTTCTTCCAACTCCTCTTCCTCCTACTCCTCCTTTTTCTTTTCCTCTTCTTCCTCTTCCTCTTTCTTCCTCCTCCTCCTCTCCTCATCCATCTCCTCTTCCTCCATTCTTTCGTACTCATGATTACCACCTCTATCACTCTCCTCCTCCTCCTCCTCCTCCTCCTCCTCCTCCTCCTCCTCCTCCTCCTCCTCCTCCTCCTCGGCCTCATCATCATTACGTCCTCCTAAACACAGCCCTTGCAACACACAGATAACAATTAACACACCTGTCTCTCTCTTACACACCTGCTACTCTTCACTTAAAGGAGGAGGAGGAGGAGGAGGAGGAGGAGGAGGAGGAGAGAAAATAAAAGGAGTATGTACCTTAATTTCTCTGTGGCAGTGCATAGTTATTTTTTTCTTTTCTTTTTCTTTTCTTTTCTTTTCTTTTTGTGTGTGTTAAAATTTCACTCGTGGGAAAAATAATGGTAATCTAAAGTAATTAATTTGATGAAGTGGGAAATATTTAGATTCTGTGGCTGCCGTTTTCTCTTGTTTTTCTTTTGTTTTTCTTTTTTTTTTTAATTTAACAAGTTTTATGGTAGGAAATTAAGTGCTATTCTTATTTCTTTTTTCTTTCCTTTTCTTTTTAATACAAGCGTAAGTGATGTTTTATGTATCTGTTGCTCTCTCTCTCTCTCTCTCTCTCTCTCTCTCTCTCTCTCTCTCTCTCTCTCTCTCTCTCTCTCTCTCTCTCTCTCTCTCTCTCTCTCTCTCTCTCTCTCTCTCTCTCTCTCTAGTCAAGTGGTAGGAAATTATAAACACGTTGTGACATGTTTTGAAAAGCAATGTGTGTGTGTGTGTGTGTGTGTGTGTGTGTGTGTGTGTGTGTGTGTGTGTGTGTGTGTGTGTGTGTGTGTGTGTGTGTGTGTGTGTTAAGTAATCTTTCCTTTCCTTTCCCCCTATCTACCATTCTCTCTATTCCATCTATTCTCTTTCTCTTCCTCTTCCATTTTCTTTCCCTCTTCCAATTCTCCTCTTTTTACTTCCTCTCTCATCCCCGCTCATCTCTTTCTTCTCTCACCTCCTCTTCTTCATCATCTTTTCCACCTTCTTTATCTATTCCTTCTATTCCTCCTCCTATTTCATGCGTGGAGAAACTAGTAAGAATGTATCTGTCTGTCTGTCTGTCTGTCTGTCTGTCTGTCTGTCTGTCTGTATGTATGTATGTATGTATGTATGTAGCAAAAACAGTTATTATTTTTTTTCTCTCATTTTTCATGTTCTAAGTCTGCAATGACGGATTACTCTCTCTCTCTCTCTCTCTCTCTCTCTCTCTCTCTCTCTCTCTCTCTCTCTCTCTCTCTCTCTCTAGAAAGGTTTAATGACATAAATTTAACGAAAACAACAAAAAATTAGTATATTTATGTAACTTCACTGTTCTAAATTCACACACACACACACACACACACACACACACACACACACACACACACACGTCAATGTGGGCGAGTAGGTTCCTCACTCCTATAATGTTACTTAAAGAGGAGGAGGAGGAGGAGGAGGAGGAACAGGAGGAGGAGGTGTCTAGTCCTCTTACTAAGGGAAAAGAATGTGTGTGTTTCCTTTCTTCCTCTTGTTCCTCTTAAAAGTAAATGAACCGAAAATGTTTAAATTCTTGTGGTATATTAAGAGAACCAAGGGAGAGAGGATGGCGGTAGTTGTAAGAGGAGGAGGAGGAGGAGGAGGAGGAGGAGGAGGAGGAGGAGGAGGAGGAGGAGAGTTAATTGAAAGGACACAAGAGAGGTGGTGGAAGAGGAAGAAGGTGTTGTTACTCTTTGACCTTCTTATGTGGAAGAGGAGGAAGAGGAGGAGGAGGAGGAAGAAAATTAGGAACAACAAGAAGAGCAACAACAACAACAACAACAACAAGAGCAGGAATAAGAACAAGAAGACCAAGAACAACACGAAGAATAACAAGAAAATAAGAACTACAATAACAAAAACAACAACAACAACAACAACAACAACAACAACAAAAACAACAACAACAAATGGAAAAATAATAAAAACCGTAAAAAAAATTTACGAGAAACTTGAAGAAAAAGAAGGAAAAAGAAAAAAACTCCCAAAAACAGTAAGAAGAGATAAGTAACACGTTTTCTGTGAACATGGAGAACTCTGATATTTTCATTTACCACTTCATAAAGTAGTAGTAGCAGTAGTAGTAGTAAAAAGAGAAGTGCTTAACAACAACAACACAACAACAACAATAAGAACAAGAACAAGAAGAGAAAGAACAAGATGAAAGAAGTGAAAAAAGAGAAAATATATATATATATATATATATATATATATATATATATATATATATATATATATATATATATATATATATATATAATGAACAATATCACGTAAGAAAGGAAGAGAAAATAAATAAATCAAAATATAAAACAACATGAGTTACTCCTGAAATATAATCACGACTCAAAGAAAACGTTAAAACTTCGGGAAATCAAAAAGATAACGAAAGAAAATGAAAAAAAAAATCAGATGAACACAAAATTTAATTAATGAACTACGTGGAAATGAACAGAAAAAAATAATTACTTTTTTCCAATATTTTTCTTTTTCTCTCTTTCACTTTATTATCAGAGTACGATACATTTTCCGTAGCTCCGTTTTCTCTTTCACTTTCAAGGGGGGGACTTTTCCAGACGCCTCAGTATTAAGTTTAAGAGGAAAAACTGAGGCAAAAAAAAGGAATGAAAAAAGACGAGAAAGAAAAAAGGGAATATAATGAAATTGGTTTAACCTCCTCCTCCTCCTCCTCCTCCTCCTCTTTGCCTTCCCCTCTTGTTAAACACTCCTCCCTCTCTCTTCCCTCCAATACTTTGCCTATCTATAATCCTCTTCCCCTCCTCCTCCTCCTCCTCCTCTCCTCCTCCTCCTCCTTTTTGCCCACTTTCTCTTTTTTTTCTTCTATATTTGTTACTCATTTCCTTGTTTATTTTTTCTCTTGTACCTCTTTTCTCCTTTTCTTCTATTCTTCTTAACCTTTGCCTCTTCTTCTACCTCTTCTTCTTCATCGTCTTTTTCTTCTTTTCCTCCTTCTCCTCCTCCTCTTTTTCCTGTTTTTCTCTCCTTTCTTCTGATTCTTCTTCTTTATTTCTTATCTTCTCTTTTCATTTTGTTCTTATTCCTGTTCTTGTTCTTGTTCTTCTTGTTCTTTTTCTTCTTTTCCTCCTCCTCCTCCTCCTCCTCCTCCTTCTCCTCCATCTCTTCCTTACTTGTTGAATCTTTCACTCCTCCTCCTCCTCCTCCTCCTCCTCCTCCTCCTCCTCCTCCTCCCACGCAGCACTCAAAAGTCCAAATCTCCTTAACTCTCCTCTCCTCTCCCTCACCTCTCCTCTTCTCTCCTCTCCTCTCACCTGTCTTCTAACCTGTTCACCTGTGTTTACCTGTGTACTTTCCCTGCCACTCACTCACACACCTGGGAGAGACCGACAGGTGTGTGGGTGAGTGCCTCTTTAAAGGGGAACTCTATGCCACAAAAGGGGAAAAAAAGGGGGAAAAATGGAAAAAGGGAAAAAAGAGGAAAAACGGGCAGAGGAAAAAGGAAGGAAAAGGGAAACGTTGGAGTGTTTTTTGGGGAAATGAGGGAAAAAAAGAAGCGTAAAATGTTGATTAGGGAAAAAGGAAAAATTAGGAGGAAATTGGGAAAAAGGTGTAAAATATTGTTTGGTTAAAAGGGAAATTGAGAGAAAATGGGGAAAAAGAGGAAAAGTAGAAAATTTGGGGAAAACAGGAAAAAATTTCTAAGATTGTTGGAGAAAATGGGGAAAAAGGAAAATCTAAAACGTTATGTGAGAAAAGAGAGAAAATTTGAAGAGCTGCTAGAAAA
>NC_087191.1:7221966-7224466 GCF_035594125.1 Scylla paramamosain
CATCTACCTTTCCTTCTTGCTGGAAGTTTGCCTAAAGAGATTATTAGTGAGCCGTTAGCTTCCGTCTTTAGGAAATCACTGGAGTCGGGTGAGGTACCAGTAATGTGGAGGCAGGCTAATGTAGTGCCCATCTTTAAGAAAGGAGATAAAACTTTAGCGTCTAATTATAGACCTGTCAGCTTAACTTCAGTTGTAGGTAAAATGTTAGAGTCAATAATAGCGAGGAACATTAGGGAACATTTAGACAAACATAACTTGATCAATCAGTCACAGCATGGCTTCACGAAGGGGAAGTCTTGCCTGACAAACTTGTTAAGTTTTTACAGTAAAGTGTACGAGGCAGTAGATAATGGTGATAGTTATGATATCTTATATCTGGACTTTAGTAAAGCATTTGACAAGGTACCCCATCAAAGGCTCCAGAGAAAGGTTAGGGCGCACGGGATAGATGGGAAGGTGTTAGGCTGGATAGGGTCATGGCTTGGTAACAGGCGACAGAGAGTGGTAATAAAAGGCTCGAAATCCGAGTGGGGTCATGTCATTAGTGGGGTGCCACAGGGATCAGTATTAGGGCCATTGTTATTTCTAATGTATATCAATGACTTGGATAGTGGAATTAGTAGTGATGTTAGTAAATTTGCGGATGACACAAAGATAGGTAGATTAATTAGGTCAGAATCGGATGCCATCGCCTTGCAGGCAGACTTAGATAGAATGAATGAATGGACGTATAGATGGCAAATGCAATTTAATATCAATAAATGCAAAGTGCTTAGGTAGAGGAAACCCACACAATAGGTACACATTAGACAACCAAACTCTGGTAGGTGCAGGGTACGAGAAAGATTTAGGAGTTATAGTTAGCTCTGAACTCCGTTTAGGGAAACAATGCATAGAAGCCAGAAACAAGGCAAATAGGGTACTAGGATTCATTTTTAGGAGTGTTAAAAGTAGAAGGCCGGAAGTAATATTAAAATTATACTTGGCGCTGGTCAGACCTCATCTAGACTACGCGGTGCAATTCTGGTCCCCACATTACAGGAAAGATATAGGTCTATTAGAATCAGTACAGAGGAGAATGACTAAAAGGATACAGGGGATGAGGAGTATTCCTTACGAGGCGAGGTTGAAGCTGTTAAATTTACATTCTTTAGAGAGACGTAGGTTAAGAGGGGACCTGATAGAAGTCTTTAAGTGGTATAAGGGTTATAACAAGGGAGATGTAAGCAAAATTCTTAGGATCAGCAACCAGGGTAGAACAAGAAATAACGGTTTCAAGCTTGAAAAATTTAGGTTTAGGAAGGAGATAGGAAAAAATTGGTTCTCAAATAGAGTGGTAGATGAGTGGAACGGACTCAGTAATCATGTAGTTAGTGCTAGGACACTAGTGAGCTTTAAGAGAAGATTAGACAAGTTTATGGATGGGGATAGCAGATGGAAATAGGTAGGTGTGTTTCATACAGGGACTGCCACGTGTAAGCCTGGTCGCTTCTTGCAGCTTCCCTTATTTCTTATGTTTTTATGTTCTTACATTCAGCCTGTTCCTGAAAAGGGTGACCGTTCTAATCCCTCAAACTACCGTCCTATTGCTTCAATTTCCTCCCTATCTAAAGTTTTTTAATCTATCCTCAACAGGAAGATTCTTGACCATCTATCACTTCACAACCTTCTTTCTGATCGCCAGTATGGGTTCCGTCAAGGCCGCTCTACTGGTGATCTTCTGGCTTTCCTTACTGAGTCTTGGTCATCCTCTTTTAGAGATTTTGGTGAAATTTTTGCTGCTGCCTTGGACATACCAAAAGCTTTTGATAGAGTCTGGCACAAAGCTTTCATTTCCAAACTACCCTCCTATGGTTTCTATCCTTCTCTCTGTAATTTCATCTCAAGTTTCCTTTCTGACCGTTCTATTGCTGCTGTGGTAGACGGTCACTGTTCTTCTCCTAAATCTATTAACAGTGGTGTTACTCAGGATTCTATCCTGTCACCCACTCTCTTCTTATTATTCACCAATGACCTTCTAAACCAAACTTCTTGTCCTATCCACTCCTACGCTGATGATACCACCCTGCACTTTTCCACGTCTTTTCATAGACGTCCAACCCTTCAGGAAGTAAACATTTCACGCAGGGAAGCCACAGAACGCCTGACCTCTGATCTCTCTAAAATTTCTGATTGGGGCAGAGCAAACTTAGTATTGTTCAATGCCTCAAAAACTCAATTCCTCCATCTGTTAACTCGACACAACCTTCCAGACAACTATCCCCTCTTCTTCATTGACACTCAACTGTTCCCCTCTTCTACACTGAACATCCTTTACTTATAATCTAAACTGGAAACTTCACATCTCATCTCTAGCTAAAACAGCTTCTTTGAAGTTAGGTGTTCTGAGTCGTTTCTGCTAGTTCTTCTCACCTCCCAGCTGCTAACTCTGTAAAGGGGCCTTATCCGTCCATGTATGGAATATGGTACACTTATATATGGGGGGTTCCAATCATACCGC
>NC_087191.1:7246966-7261966 GCF_035594125.1 Scylla paramamosain
CTCACTTCCACTCTTTCCTCTTCCTCTTTTTCATCTCCTCACTTCTCTCCCTTTTACCTCTTCCCCTCATTTCCCTCTTCCTCTATCTCATCTCACTTCCTCTTTTCTTCCTCTTCCCCTCTTCCCTTCTCTTTCCTTTCCTTCACTTCCTCCTTTTTCTTCCTGTCTCTTTCTTTTCCTTCATTTTCTCCTCCTCCTCTCTCTTTTCCTTACTTTTTATCCCTGTTCATTCTCCCATCCTTCTTCTCCCATCCTTCTCCCTTCCTCCTCCTCCTCCTCCTCCTCACCTGAGCTACACCTTGGCCAATAATTATAGGTGAGGCAATTAATGTATATCTTAATACCTTGCTTTCATCAACATCTTAATTACTCTCACCTGTCCACTTAGCAATCTCTCACCTATGATTCCTCTCATCTGTCACCTGCTGAACTGATTGGCGCGTACAGGTAATTAAGGAAGGGTTAATTAATTGTGTGTTTGAGTGAATTAATAGTTTGTTTTAATGGATGGTTAGGTTAGGTTAGGTTAGGTTAGGTTAGGTTAAGTTAGGTTAGGTTAGGTTAGGTTAGGTTAAATTAGGTTAGGTTAGGTTAGGTTAGTTTGGTTTGGTTAGGTTAGGTTAGGTTAGGTTAGATTAGGTTAGGTTAGGTTAGGTTAGGTTAGGTTAGGTTAAATTAGGTTAGGTTAGGTTAGGTTAGGTTAGGTTAAATTAGGTTAGATTTTAATGGATGGTTAGGTTAGGTTGGGACAGGTGAGGTTAGGTGAGGTTAGATGGTTGGTTACGTTAGGTTAGGTTAATTATGGTAAGGTTAGGTTAGGTTAGGTTAAGTCAGGTTAGGTTAGGTTAAATTAGGTTAGGTTAGGTTAGGTTAGTTTAGGTTAGGTTAGGTTAGGTTAGGTTAGGCTAAATTAGGTTAGGTTAGGTTAGGTTAGGTTAGGTTAGGTTAGGTTAGGCTAAATTAGGTTAGATTAAGATGGATGGAAGTAAAAAAATGAATAAAAAGAAATAAAGACAAATAAGCTGATGGACTGACTGGTGGATAAATGAATGATAAATAAACAAATACTTAGGTAGATAAATGTAATAAATAAACAAAATAAAGAGGATAAGAATTACAACTTGAATTAACTCTCGCTCTCTCTCTCTCTCTCTCTCTCTCTCTCTCTCTCTCTCTCTCTCTCTCTCTCTCTCTCTCTCTCTCTCTCTCTCTCTCTCTCTAATGGCACCTGACGCACTCATCACCTGGCTACCCTCATTAGCCCCATTACCTGCACCAACTTATGACACCTGAGCTGTTAATGACCGCACCTGCCCTCGCCAGCCACCTCACCTGGGCCATCTACCTGTCCTCGCCTTTAATTAACTGAGAGACTAAGGTGTTCAAAGGTGGAATTATTTTTTTTTCTTTTTTTGTGTGTGTGTGTTTAGGTGGTGTTTGTTTGTCATGTGAAGTGTTCTGTGGGAAAAGAAAGAGAGAGAGAGAGAGAGAGAGAGAGAGAGAGAGAGAGAGAGAGAGAGAGAGAGAGAGAGAGAGAGAGAGAGAGAGAGAGAGAGAGAGAGAGAGAAATATTTATGAATTCAAGAAGTAATCCTTAACTTATTTATTTGTTTTATCTATCACGTTTATCTATTTGGCTATTTACCTGCTTTTCATACATCTATTTCATCAGACAGCCAGCTCACCCATCCATATTTCTGTTTCCCTCCCCTTTCCTCCCCAATATCATTTACTTTCCCCCCTATTATTTACATTTCCTCCCCTATGAGTCAATATCAGTTACTTTCCATTCACCACATCTCAATAAAACAAACAAACAAACAAACAAACAAACATGGAGGAAGCGAGAAAACCATTGCATTATTCACTTTTTCATCCTTTACGTGCCAAAAACTTTATGGTGTGGCATTGGCGCCCCCGGAGTGCCATGCCAGAGACGAGAAGGGTGTGTTTGGAGGGGGAGGCGTTGTTCATTACGTGAGGCGAGGGCGGGGCAAGGGCGGAGACGGGGACAGGAGAAGGGCGGGGTGGGAAGAGGCGCGGCGGTCCACTAATGGCTGTGTTCGAGTATTACCGTCCCTGTGGCTTCAATTGCTGTTTTTCTGCTCCCCCTCGTGTGACTGACGCGGGGAAGGCAAACACCGGGAGAGAGGAGGGGGAAGGGGTGGGGGGAGGGCAGGTACTTATTTCGTTCTAACAGTTTAAAAGGTTTCTCTCTCTCTCTCTCTCTCTCTCTCTCTCTCTCTCTCTCTCTCTCTCTCTCTCTCTCTCTCTCTCTCTCTCTCTCTTCGTATCATTAGAAGCAAAGTACGAAGTTGTAGCCAAAGAGCCGCCAAGGAGAAATGAAATACGTAAGAAGGAGAAATGAGACAAGAATGGAGGAGAGAAGAAGGAAGTAAGAAAGTAGAAAGAATAAATGAAGGAAGATGATAATGAACACGAAGCACGACAGCCTTTATAAACATCCACAAGAAAAAAAAAAAAAAAAAAAAAAAAAGAGAGAGATAGGCGCTGAAAAGAAAAGATTTTGCAGCTTGTAACCAGTATAACATTCGGGCGTCGCTGAAGATGTGGAGGAGATGTCACTGAAAGGAACGACGTGCAAGGTGATAAGAGGCGGTGTTTGGCCCTGGTTCACCTTCCCCCCACACCAAAACCCCGCGATCCCCTCACCTCCCCAACACTGTACAGGGGGGGAACAGAACCGCGTGACTCTTAAAGATTACCAGCGTGACTCCGACACACAGGTAACGCATAGGTAATTAGTATAGTCAGGAACTCCCACACACAGGTAACGCATAGGTAATTAGTATAGTCAGGAACTCCCACACACAGGTAATGCATAGGTAATTAGTATAGTCAGGAAATTAACCCTTTGAGTGCCACTTGGGTCACCTTTCTCTAATTACCAATCAGTCTAAGACATCATTTGCTCTCCAGCCTCACCCAGTCCTTGAAATGGGAAGGAATTTCGAAATGTCTTCTTTTTCATCGCTGACTTTATTGTAGATGCTTATAAAGACTTCACGCATTGCTTCTGGTGCTGCTAATTGTGCCATGTCGCAGTGAAAGGGTTAAAGACGCCAGCAATTTAGTAATTAGGTGTCTTAATTAATGGGCAAAATAAACTAGTTACATCCTGGTTTAATTAAGTCATCCCCCCACACAAAAAACGCATGAACAAGTACTCAAGTTAGTTAGCAAGTTAAGGATGTTAGTAATTAATTAACAAAGTGACTCAACACATCAAGAAACAAATAAACGAGTTACATACATATTTAATTAGGTCACCCCTAAAATGTATCCGTTTTCTCTCACACTTGTCTATGCCTCACTCTCGTCCTCACCATTGCCTCCCCCTCTCTCCCTTTCTCCTCACGGTAACATAGTATCTAACATAGTAATAATAACCTGGCAGCAGTAACAGTAATCTAATACATAATAGTAACAGTAATCTTCAAATAATTATAATGGTAATCTAGCACATATTACCTAACACGTAAAAAAAATAAATAAATAAAAACTGACCGTATTGTTTCCCGGCACATCTTATCTTTACATTTTTATCATTAATTCCAAACTTCTCATGACTTAACTGACTTGATACACACTCTCCCTTGCTCTCTCCTCCTCCCTGCGTCCCGTCGTAGTGTTGAATCCAAGTATTAGAGGAGGTATTACGAAATTCTCAACACTGACGCAACACAACATAACCCCACCTCTGTCCATTCAACACTGACGCTCTCCAGAACCAAGATGTAACCGCTCTTTTATTTATATATATTATTTCTTCCCCTTATGGTTCCAATGATCGTTGACACATGAAAAGTGTTGATAAATGCTAAGAAAGTATATTATTTATTTGTATTCACTCCTGGTTATGTTTATTTTGATGTTTTGTTCAGTACTTGAGGTGTATTTCGTGGGTTCGAGTCTCGTGTCGACGCTTCGGATCAGTCTCGAGTTTGCTTTGCCTTCCTTCCTTTTCCTTCCTTATTCTTCTCTTCTTCTTCTTTTTTCTCCTTCTCCTTTCTTTCTTCTTTCTCATTTATTTTCATTCTCTTTCCTTCTTTCTCATCTCTTCCTTCATCCTTCCTTCTCATCTTTTCCTTTATTTATTCTGCCCCGTATTTTCAAAAACATGATTTTTTAAGGATCTCTCTCTCTCTCTCTCTCTCTCTCTCTCTCTCTCTCTCTCTCTCTCTCTCTCTCTCTCTCTCTCTCTCTCTCTCTCTCTCTCTCTCTCATCAATAAAATCATGAAAATAACCTTCAAAACCTCACCAACTTCCATGATAGACATTAAAATAATAAAAAATAGCAAAAAACAAACTGAAACATTTGTTTGTTACCCTTTCTTGAATCAAGACACACACACACACACACACACACACACACACACACACACACACACACACAAAGGGGCACAAATTTGAGTAACTTCAGTGCTTACATTTTATTTAGAGGCGTAACTTTCAATATCAACGAAATAGGAGAGGAGCAGCGGGTAGGCTAGGCTTACGTATCACAGCGAAGCCTAAACACGAGCCTATTATACACACGAGCCTATTATAAATACACACGAGCCTATTATAAATATTTCTTTTTTTCAGGTGTAAGCCACAATTAAAGGGAAATAGGGTATATATATAATTAGGAGTCTATAAATAAAACAACTAAAAAGGGATAACAATACTAAAGGATAAAATATGATTAAATAAAATACCGGGACACCGGGTATTGATAGAGAAAACGAAAGTACAGAAATTTATAAGAGAAAAAGATATCAAAAGAAAAGTAAAAAAATAAATAAATAAAATTATAACAGATAAATAAGGAAAAATGTGAAAATAAAAATAAAAAAAATAAAAAAAATATATGTATATAATATAGTTATTAAAGGAAAACATAGAAAGAAGGAAGTTACGTGAGAGAGAGAAATAATGAAAACAAACAATATATATGAAAATTACATGAGAAAATTTTATGAAAAGTTTCAAAATAGACAATATATAAAAAAAAAGTTATAAAAGGAAGAAGAAAAATTGTTCAAGATTATTAGAAAGAAAAAAAGTAAGATAAGAATTGTAATAGTCACATAAAAAAAATAAATAAAAACAAAGTAAAAACAACACTAAGACCAAGAAATATGAGAGCATCGTAATATATTAAATAATGTCAATGCCAGCTTTCCACACACACGCGAAGATGAACAAAGCCGAGCCAGGTAAACAAAAGAGCAATGCAGCCATGCATAATAGTGTTTGTGGATTGCATTTAATTCCTTTTTAAGAGGCAATGAGAAAAACATAGGCTCGAATCCCGTTCTGACACTGGATTTTTTTTTTTTTTTTTTTTTTTTAGAGAGAGAGAGAGAGAGAGAGAGAGAGAGAGAGAGAGAGGGGGAATCGTTATTTTCTTTCATTCCCTACATTAGCTTCATTCTTTCTTTTGCTTATTTATCTATTTATTTATTCTTTATTCTCTATGATAATTCCTAAGGTTACCCACTTATTTCTTTATCCCCTTTTTTTTTATTTATTTACCTAATGCTTTTCTTTCTCTATAGTCTTAATACCCTCTATCTCTTCCTTTCTTTTATCTCTTATTTCTCTTCCTAAAGCTTTTAACAAAAATTCCTTCTTGGTTTCTTTTTATCTATCTATCTATCTATCTTTCTTTCTTTCTCTTATTCTATTTTTTTTTATTAATGCTTCTCTCTCTCTCTCTCTCTCTCTCTCTCTCTCTCTCTCTCTCTCTCTCTCTCTCTCTCTCTCTCTCTCTTTTCCTTCCCCTCCTCTGTCTTCTTCCTTCCCTCTGTCTGTCTCTCATCCCATCTATCTATTTCTCCGTCCCATGTATCTATCCTTCTCTCCCTCCCTCTTTCTATCTCCCCCCACGCTTTCTCTTCCTCCCTTCCTCTCCTCACCTTTCCCGTCCACTAATCCAGAGAGGAGAGGATCCAGTCTGTGTAATGTGTGACTTTTGTATAGACTCCGGGGAAGTTAGGCTCAGCGCAGCGGAACCCAAAGGACACTACCCCTGTAAGACGCCACCTGCCCTCAAGGAATACCACCATAGGGCCACCGCTGTCACCCTGCAGAGAGAGAGTGAGAGGGAGAGAGAGGGGGTTAGTATTGTGTTGTGAGGGATTGTGCTGGGTGTGTAGAAGTGTTTGGAAGGGTGTTTAAAGTGGAATAAAGTGTTTTGGGATGTTTTAGGTGTGTTTGGGTGTTTGAAGAGAGAGAGAGAGAGAGAGAGAGAGAGAGAGAGAGAGAGAGAGAGAGAGAGAGAGAGAGAGAGAGAGTGTGTGTGTGTGTGTGTATGTACGTCAAAAACCTACAAATAAATTAAGTAAGTTTATCCTTTAATACCATTTTCTTCAATTATTAGAGTAAAAAAACGTAGTATCTCAATTTTAAGCATAAACTATAAAATTTTTTCGGTCTTCCGTAAAATAGATAATAAATGAGTAAATAAATAAATAAATAAGATGAGGAAATGAACAGAAAAGCAAAAAAAAAAAAAAGAAAAGGAAAAAGAATTATGATAACTACAGAAACACAGAAGCGAAAAATTTAAGAGAGAAAAAAAAATAAAAAAACGGAAAAATTATGATAGCAATACATGGATAAAGCAATAAGTAAATGAAGAGAAATAAGAAAAAAACGAGAAAAAAAAACAAGAAATAAACAAGAAAACAAAATAAATAACAACAAACAAACAAATCAATTAATAAAAGAAGAGGAATAAGAAATAAAAGAAAAAAATAGTAACAAATAACAACAGACAAACAAATCATTAAAAAAATAAGAAAAAAAAAAAAAAAAAACAAGATAAAAACATAAACAAACCTTCATGGACTCGAACCCACCTGACACGCGTCCTTGCCTCCCACACCTGCGCAGAGGGTCGTCTCGTCTACGGCAATGTTCCTGAAGCGGCTGTACTTGAGGGCACACTCCGTCTCGCTCAGGATGGGAAGGCGCACGTGCAGCAAAACGGACGAAGACACGTTATCTGAAGGAGGCGGTGAAGGTGGTGGTGGTGGAGGTGGTGGTGGTGGTGGAGGTGGTGGTGAAAGATACAAAATAAATTAAATAAATGAAGCTAAAGTAATTCAATAGGGAGATTCTGGTGGTGGTGGTTAGGATGGATAAGATAGTGAAGTGAAATAAATAAAACTAAGGTAATTCAATAAAAAGAATGCTAGCTGAAGGGGACAGGCAGTAATTCAAATACAATCTTATTACTTTTAATATCTCTCCTTGTTCCTCTTTTTTTTTATCTCTGTTTTGCTTTTTTTTTTCTTCTTCTTCTTCTTTATTTTCTCTTACCTGCTTCTTTTTACCTTCCTCCTCCTCCTCCTCCTCCTCCAATAAAAAGACACTTAATGAAGGAGACAGACAAACAGAAGAGAAAACATTAAGAAAAGATAAGAAGAAATGAACACAGTGCAAAAATAAATAAATAAATAAGTAAAATGAATCAATGAAATATAATAAATAAAAAATAAATAAAAATAGATGCACAGACACTGATGTAAACAGACAGAGAGAAGAAAGCCTCAAGAAAAAATAAATAAATAAATAAATATGAAGTGGAAAAATTTAAGAGCACAGCAAAAAATCTAACAATAAATAAATACACAAAATAAAACAAAACAAACAAACGAACAATTAACCAAAGAGACAGACACACTGACAGACAAAAAATAAATAAATAAATAAAATAAAAATAAAAACAACAACAACAAAAATTCAATTAATCAAACAATCAATCAATAAACAAATAAATCAACATGTCACTAAACACTTACTAAAGGAGACAGCGCCCCAGCCCGCCACGTATCCGAAGAAGGCGACGAGGGACTTGTTGTGTAGGGATTCAGACAGCGGCAGACACACCGGCAGGAGGTCCTCTGGTAAAGGGGGGGGCAGGTATGAGAGAGGGAGAGGGGAAAGAAGGAGGGAGAGAGACACAAGAGGGCGGTGATGAAGCTGACGATGAATACACAAATAAAGATTGAGAGATGGTAAAGTAAATAAAATGAAATAAAAAGATATTAAGAAGGAAAGAAATGCTTGTATAGCTCAGTAAACACACACACACACACACACACACACACACACACACACACACACACACACGTACTCCTGAAGTTGACGGGCCTGGACAGCTTAATGACCGCGATGTCGTTAGCGAAGGAGGTGGGAGTGTTGTAGTCAGGGTGGAGGGTGGACTTCTCGATGCCAAAGTCCTCGTGGTTTGCGTCATCCTCCCTCTCCAAGTCGTGGTCCCCGAGGCGAACCACGGTCCTGGGGGTGGTAGAGGGGGATGAGAGGGGGTCAGCGATGGGAGAGGTGGGTGAGACAGGGTGAGGGTTGGGGGGTGGAGGGGTGTAGGTGGTGGTGGTGGTGGTGGTGGTGGTGGTGGTAGTGGAGGTACAGGTGGAGAGAGGTTAAAGGAAGGGGAGGGTAGAGAAAGGAAAGGAAAGGAAAGGAAGGAAAAGAAAGGGAAGGGAAAGGGAAAGGAAGGCCAAGGAGGAAAGAAAATGGGGAGGAAGGAAAAGAAAGGAAGAAGAAAGGAAAAGGAAAGAAGAAAAAAAGGGAAAGAATAGCAAGAAGTATGAATAATTTGGAGGTAAACAACTACAACTACAACAACAACTGCTACTATTATTACTATTACTACTACTACTACTACTACTACTACTACAACTACTACTACCACTGTTACTACTACTACTACTACTACTACTACTAATAATAATAATAATAATAATAATAATAATAACAATAATAATAATAATAATAACAATAAGGATGGGGAGAAAACAATCACTGGGTAAACTGTTTTAAGGGAAATAAAGAAAATATATGAAGAAAAAGTTATCATGCAGGAATATATGTCTGTCTGTCTGTCTGTCTGTCTGTCTGTCTGTCTGTCTGTCTGTCTGTCTCGAGTGAGTGATAAAAATGCAGGGAGAGGAGGATGTGGTGAGAGAGTGAGTGTGGTGTTCAGGAATGAGGGAGAGGGAGAGGGAGAGGGAGAGATGTGAAGGTGAAAGGGAGGGAGAGGGAGGGAGAGAGAATTGTGGTGAATATTGACTAAGGTGAAAGGAAATGAGGTGAGGGACGAGTCAGGGGTAGGAGGAGGAGGAGGAGGAGGAAGAGGGAGAGGAGGAGGGGAAGGAGGAGGGGGAGAGAAAACAAAGAAGCTAAAAAATACAAAGAAATAATACACATTCATAATTATATTTATACCTATCTATCTATCTATCTATTTAAGGAGGAGGACGAGGAGGAGGAGGAGGGAAAAGATGAAGTTTGCGAACCAAGGTGAGAGAGGATTACAAGATATGGAGGAGGAGGAGGAAGACGAGGAGGAGGAGGAGGAGGAGGAGGAGGAGGAGGAGGAGGAGGAGGAGGAGGAGGAGGAAGAGGAGGAGGAGGAGGAGGAGGAGGAAGAGGAGGAGGAGGAGGAGGAGGAGGAGGAGGAGGAGGAAAGACAAGCAGGCAAGCAGGAAGGCAGCTATTAGGGATGAACAATGAAGGAAGGATGAGTAGGAGGTGTGAAGGAATAAAAGACATTTTGAACACACACACACACACACACACACACACACACACACACCACTATTATTGTTGTAGTTCTAATTTTACAACTACAACATACTCGTATGTACAGTTGAAATATAGAAACGTTTTCTGAAACATTATATTTTTTTTTCTTATTTGTTTGTCTTTCTTTGGTATTTTTTTTTGTTAGTTTATTTATACTAAACACACACACACACACACACACACACACACACACACACAGACACCTTCCCACCACACATACATCTTTCTCCACCCACCCCTCCTTACAACACACACACACACACACACACACACACACACAGACACCTTCCCACCACACATACATCTTTCTCCACCCACCCCTCCTTACAACACACACACACACACACACACACACACACACCACCATCACTGCCCTTCTCACACACCACCACCACCACCACCACCACCACCACCATACTCACAAGTCGGCGCGGTCCTTCACGCAGTGGGCAGCCGTCACCACGTGTTGGCTGGTCACTAGCGCCCCGCCACACAAGAACTGCGTGTTTCCCCGGCTGTTCTCGTACCCCAGGGCAGCCAGCCACGGATGCGAGCCTGGGGAACAGACGCAGATGAACACACACACATACATACTCGTATATCTGTTAGTGCTGAGTCATTACGGAGCTTTAAAAGATTAGGCAAATTTATGGATGGGATAATACGTGGACAGTCAGGTGTGTTTCATCCGGGAACTGCCACGTGTAGGCCTCATGGCTTCTTGCAGCTTCCATTGCTTTCTTTTATGTTCTTCTGTAAATACCTATACATGACACCATAGATAGATAGATAGATAGACAGATGGATAGACAGACAGACAGATAGATAGATAGATAGTCCAGAATTATACAGAATTATATGCTTAACTGTAACACTACAAGTAAGAGTAAGTACTAAGATTATCAAGTCTAGTAGTCATATTTACACTTACCTCTATAAATACGCATATATACCCACATATATCTAGTCTATACACTTAGTTATACACAGCCACACACGCCTACGCAAAGCCATACCTGCCTCCCTACATGACTGTGCATTTTTTATACAAAGATTTATAAGTTTGTATTTATGCTTTATTTTAAATTTCGAGAGAGAGAGAGAGAGAGAGAGAGAGAGAGAGAGAGAGAGAGAGAGAGAGAGAGAGAGAGAGAGAGAGAGAGAGAGAGAGAGAGAGAGAGATGTATTTTCCTTCATAACACACCTTTTTCATTCAATTTACCTGGAAACACCTGTAAAAATCACCTGAAAAGAACAAGAACAACAACAACAACAACAACAACAACAGTAACAATCAATGAATCAATCAACCAGTCAATCACACCCACGCACCCACCACTTCAACAGCACTAGCAAAACCAAGCTCAAGATTAAGATCACCCCCTTCTGCCTCACCGTTACGAGACTTGCCATTATAAAAACCCTTGACTGAAGACCTACCCAGAGTCAAACTTAAGCCCAGCACTTTCCTCACCTTCCTTGGGTTCAGTTCCTCCCACAATCCTCACTCTGGCCAACTCGTCACTCTTCCCACAGGTGTCCTCCTCTGGCAGAAGGTCCGCCCCGTGTGGTGAGGTCCCCGTGGTGGTCGTGGCGGTGGCGGTGGTAGTGGGAGCTTCTGTCGTGGTCGTGGTGGTGGTGGTTGTGGTTGTGGTGGTGCTTGTTTCTTCTGAGTTAGGTGGTGGTGGTGGTAGTGATTAGTGGTGGTGGAAGGTGGGGACGGGGTGTGGGTAGGAGAGAGGGGGAAGGAGGGAGTGCGGGGGAGGAAGGGGAGAGGGAGAGGGGAAGGGAGACACACAGACAAACAATACCTCAGTCACACGTCATGGGAACGAACAAACAAACAAACAATCAAACAGACAGACAAACAGACAGCCAGTTACCTCAGGCACACCTCATGCAAACAAACAAACAAACAAACAAACACTCAACTCACACACACACACACACACACACACACACACACACACACACACACACACAGATCATTTAATTAAGACGAAAAAAAAATCATACTAGAATGAGGACAATAGTATTTTTGTATTTTGATGTATTTACTGAACTGAGAATAACTATAATAATAATATATATACATACATACATACATACATACATACAACACTTCAGTATTCATTCAGTTAATCATGCTTGCACTAACCAGCTACGTAAAGGCAAGCAAGACACTTAAGCAAACACTAATGATCACTGACAAAATGCAACTGCCAACTAAACACCACTAGAAAAAAAAATAAAAAAAATAAAAAATAAAAGTAGAATAAGAAGATTTATAAACATACTAAGAAAAAATATAGTGGCGTAAAAAAAAAAGAAAAAAAAGAAAGAAAAAAAATACTTCAGGAAATTAGTATAAGCGAACTACAAGCAGGAAGAAAGAAAAGCATGAAAAATAAATGGCGATATATATTAAAATGTATAAGAAAAAAAAGAAAAATAAGAAAATATATAGTGAAAAATACACGATAAGCAAACCACTGGCAAAAAAAGAATATTATGCCACTACAAAAAACTAAAAATGTGAAAAAAAAAAAAAAAAACACAATAACCACAAAAAAAAAAAAACAATTAACAAAAAACCCACACCTGTCTTCCCTTACCTGGAGCATCGGTGGACACAGGTGTGGTATCAACAGTTGTGGTGGTGGTGGTGGGAGGGGCAGGTGTGGTGGTGGTGCTAGTAGCGGGAGTGCTAGGGGTGGGGGTGGGAGGGGGATGGTGGTGCTACTAGAGGCAGTGGTGGTGGTGGAGGAGGTGGGTGGGGGTTCCTCACCAGCTGGGGGGTCTCCAGGTCACCACAGCAGATGACTGGTGTTGCTTTGTCGTAGTAACACACGCTCCTGGTGGTGGTGGTGGTGGTGGTGGTGGTGGTGGTGGTGACCAGAGAGAGGGAGAGAGAAATTATAAGGTTAGGTTTGTTTCGTTAAGTTAGGTTGAGAGAGAGAGAGAGAGAGAGAGAGAGAGAGAGAGAGAGAGAGAGAGAGAGAGAGAGAGAGAGAGAGAGAGAAACAGAAACAGACAGACAGACAGACAAACAGATAGACAGACAGACAAACAAACACACAAACAAAGAAACGAATAAAAAAAAGCGAAATCAAAACAGAGAAAAAGAAACACACACACACACACACACACACACACACACACACACACACACACAATCAACACTACCATCACCTTTACCTTTAATTCAATGAAACACCTGAGCAACAATAAGGGCAGGGCTTTCAAACACTAAAGAAGAAAGTTACCTGTGTAATTAATTATCGCTCTCTTCACCTTGAATATAGGAAACTCCTGCCCTCACCTGGCCTAGATGTGCGCCCTTGCAAGAGAGAGAGAGAGAGAGAGAGAGAGAGAGAGAGAGAGAGAGAGAGAGAGAGAGAGAGAGAGAGAGAGAGAGAGAGTGCAGGGTTATTGGTGATACATAAAATGATGGGTAGGTAGGTAAATTAATAGATAAATAGATAGATAGATAGATAGATAAAGATAGATAAATAGACAGACAGATAGACGGATAGACAGACAGATAGACAGACAGAGAAACAGACAGACAGACAGACAGACAGAGACAGAGAGAGAGAGAGAGAGAGAGAGAGAGAGAGAGAGAGAGAGAGAGAGAGAGAGAGAGAGAGAGAGAGAAAGAGAGGGAAGCAGACACATAGATAGGTAGATAAAACAGAATAAAGCACACGCAGGGAATAGGAATAAAGAGAGGAGGAATAAAATAAAGATAAGAGAAGAAAAACATAAATTGATATTAATGACTCTCTCTCTCTCTCTCTCTCTCTCTCTCTCTCTCTCTCTCTCTCTCTCTCTCTCTCTCTCTCTCTCTCTCTCTCTCTCTCTCTCTCTCTCTCTCTCTCTCTCTCTCTCTCTCTCTCTCTCTCTCTCTTTCTCTGCTTGGTCAATCACACTACATATATTACTACTACTACTACTACTACTACTACTACTACTACTACCACTACTAATAACAACAACATTAACAACACAACCACAACCACAACCACAACAACAACAACAACAACAAACATTCCTCCACTCTCTCCACCACCACCACCACCACCACCACCAACACTCACGCCTGCAGGAAGGAGAAGAAGGCCCTGGTTCTGTTAGAGGTGAGGCCATCCATGATCGAGGGACACTCCGACAGAGGCACACACCTCCCGGGGGCGCCATCAGGAGTCTTACAGTCGCTGGAACTCACCGGGGTGGGATCGCCAAATAGAATAGCTGTGGTGAGGAAGCTGTGTGAGTTATGGGGGGTAATGGGGTGATGGAGATGGTTGGGGAGGGATAGGGAAGAGATGGAGACGTTAAAGAAGTGGGAAGGATAGCATGTGTTGGGGAGAAGAGATGGTGGGGATAGGGGTGATGAGGAGGGTTAGGTTAGGTTGTGTGATGCTGGGAGGGGTTTGGGAATAAAGGGGAATGGTGATAGTAGTAGTAGTAGTAGTAGTAGTAGTAGTAGTAGTAGTAGTAGTAGTAGTAGTAGTAGTAGTAGCAGTAGTAGTAGTAGTAGTAGTAGTTGTTGTTGCTGTTGGTGTTGTCGTCGTAATGGAAGTAAAAAGAAGTACCAGTCATCACGTAATGCATCACTACACACTACAAGCCAAACAAACAAACAAGCACAGTGCAGCGCCAAGCACCACTACGACTACTGCACACTGCTACCACCACTACGCAGCCAGGCAGTGGTGGGCTGTCTACCTACTGTTTATTTGTAAACGGTGCTGCACTGAGGTTAAAAGTGTCCCAAATAGTAATAATGAAAATAAATGCATATACAAATACATACGTACATACATACATGCATATTTCAAAATACTAGTACTTAAATGGTGAAATGTTTACTGTACGATATCAATTGTGCCTGCAATACTTTACAGTCGAGTGTTATTTGTGTGTTACGCATCGCTGTTGTGTGTTTTGTATTGCGTATGTTAAGTGCACTGTATGTTAAGTGAAGTAAAAGCAAAATTTTGTACAGGAAAAAAAAATAACATCCATTTTTTTTTAATGAAGAGTGAAAAAAGAGAAAAAGTAAAATTTAAAGTTAAACATAATAAATTTCATTTCAGATTCAAAAGTATAATAAGTTCGATACCTTTACAGACTAAAATTTTTGATGGAAAAGTCAAAATATAAGTAAAATTTAAAGTTAAAATCAAAATAAGTTAAATTTCATTAAAAAAAAAAAAAGTTGCTCCACATTAAATATTAAACAAAAAAGTTGGATAAATTAATTATTATCAGCCATTGGTTCAGAACACACACACACACACACACACACACACACACACACACACACACACACACACACACACACATTCAACATTTCTGTTAAATATTCG
>NC_087191.1:7271966-7291966 GCF_035594125.1 Scylla paramamosain
CTGTTTACCTGTTTCTTTGTTTTTCTTTCTTTATGTATGTATGTATGTACGTATGTATGTATGTATGTATGTATGTTTTTGTTTCTGTTTGATCGTTTGTCCGTCTGTCTGTCTGTTCGTATGTCTGTTCGTATGTCAGTTTGTTTGTTTGCCGGTTTGTTCGTCTGTCTGTTTGTTCGTCTGTCTGTTTGTTTGCCGGTTTGTCTGTCTGATTGCCTCTATGTCTGTGATAGTTTGTCTGTTGGCTTGCGTTCGTCTGTTATTATTATCATTATTATTATTATTATTATTATTATTATTATTATTATTATTATTATTATTATTATTATTATTTCTTCACTTGTTTTGCATCTCATGTAAAATCAAAGAGTCAACTGTGAAGACTGGATTATTGCTCTCTCTCTCTCTCTCTCTCTCTCTCTCTCTCTCTCTCTCTCTCTCTCTCTCTCTCTCTCTCTCTCTCTCTCTCTCGTTGCGTAAGGAAACATTGCGTAATTCTCTCAGCACTTCAATAAAAATTGTATCGCAGTCCTAACTTTGTCCGGCTACTGCTTGTGCTACTTCTGCTGCTACTACTACTACTACTACTACTACTACTGTTGTTTTTCTATAACTACTACTACTACTACTACTACTACCACTGTTGCTTTTCTATAACTACTACTACTACTACTACTACAACTACTATTATTACTACTACTACTACTACTACTACCATCACCACCACCACCATTACTACTGCACAACAACAACAACAACAACAAGAGAAAGAAAAAAACAAGAAAGAAAGAACACTAAAGTCAACACTAAAGAAATAAAGACCAAAGAGAGAGAAAAGAAAAAAATTACTGGAAAGGTAGAAAGAGAAAAAAAATAAATATGAACAAACGAACGAACAAACTCACTCACTCACTCACTCACACCCTCACTCACTAACTAACTATTTAAGTAAGTAACCAGTTAATTAACCTACTAACTAACCAACACACTGACTAACTAAATAAATAAACAAACAAATGAGTGAATACATAAATTAATTAAAAGACACAAAATACGAAAAATAATGAAAACGGACAAGTCAATGAGCGAATCAGCGAAGCAAACTGGTTATGAAAGAGAGAGAGAGAGAGAGAGAGAGGAGAGAGTGAGAGAGAGAGAGAGAGAGAGAGAGAGAGAGACTTAATATTTCCCCTTAATCTTTACCCTTTACTTTCCTTTTTTATTCCTTTTCTCTTGCGTCCCTTTAAAAATAGGAATAAAACAAAAATACATGTATAATCACTACTATTATTACTACTATCCTAACTTTACTAACCTGTTTAAGTAAGTGTCGTTGCGTCCCTAAAGTAGCAGAGGTCCGCTAATTAAGGGACAGGTGAGTTGAGAGCAGGCGTTCCGCAAGGAGGTTTAAAAGGTCCCTGGGAGAATCGAGGAGAAGCAGCGGCGTACACCCTCACCTCACGAGAGACACAGCGTCACTGAGCCAGGTGAGCAGCTTGCCTCCAGCAGGGAATCGTTGGGATGTAAAGGTTGGCTTGTGTTAGTGTGCGTGCGTGCGTGCGTGTGTGTGTAATTACCAGAGTATCTATTTATATTTTCTGTACATTTTTGTTATCTTTATTCCTATTTCTTTTTTTTTTTTTTTTTGCTATTTGTTTACTTATTTTCGAAAGATGCACACTCCAAAATGAAACTAGAAGCTACCTATTTAAATATTACGTGTTTCTGTTTACCTTTTATTGTTTCTATTCATGTCTCCTTCTCATCACTTACTTTCATATTTATTTATTTATTTATTTATTTATCCATTTACTTATCTAAAAAAAAAAGACGCACGCTCCAAAAGGAAAACAAAAGCTAATCGATGTTTGTCTATTTTTGTTTCTATTTATTTTCTCTTTTTTTTCAAGGGTTTGTGGGAATCCCTGCTGGTTCGTGGAAAGGGTGATAAAAACTGTTCATTAGCACATGAGTAGGACAGAGAAAGAGAGAGAGAGAGAGAGAGAGAGAGAGAGAGAGAGAGAGAGAGAGAGAGAGGAGAGAGAGAGAGGAGAGAGAGAGAGAGAGAGAGAGAGAAGAGGAGGAGGAGGAGGAGGAGGAGCAGGAGGAGGAGAAGGAAGAGGAAGAGGAGGAGGTTTTCCTGGAATTAATTGAAATCTGAAAGTACGTACACTACTACTACTACTACTACTACTACTACTACTACTACTACTAAATCGATAAGAAAGAAAGGATCAATGAGGTAGGATTTTGCAGTAGTAGTAGTAGTAGTAGTAGTAGTAGGAAAGATAAGATAGCAGGAAGCGATAGTAGATCTTTTGCTGAGGTGCATTGAGATCTTTTTGCCGCAACTACTACTACTACTACTATTACTACCAATGCTGCTGCTGCTACTACTACTACTACTACTACTACTACTACTACTACTACTACTACTACTGTCAACCCTTTCCTTTCACAACCCATCTTTCCTAAGTAATCGTGCGTCATTCTACTTAGTGAGAACAAGAACAACAACAACAACAACAACAACAACAACAACAACAACAACAATAACAACAACAACAACAACAGCAACAACAAGAACAAGAACAACAACAACAACAAGATAAACGAGAACAAGAACAAGAAGAACAAGAAAAGAAAACAAAAAAAACACTTTATAGGCCATGAACATGATCTTGAACTTAAAGAAAAAACAATAACAATGAAAATGAATAAAAATAACAAATAAAAAAAAGAATCGGAACTCTAACAAAAGAAATAACCCTACATTAAGACTCAATAAATAAATAAATAACAATAACACACACCGAAAAAAAAAATCACAAAAAACCGTACAATTTTTAAGAGACTCGTCAATTTACTTCGTCAATCAAAGAAAACCAATGGAAATCCCAGCATTACTTATGACGTCACCACTACAGCTCCACCTTAGCCAATCACAACACAGGAAGAGCAACAGACGCTATCATGACGTCACCATTACGTCACGCGGTCTTAGTCAATCACAGCGCAGGGTTTGTGAGTTCAAGGAAAAATGAAAGCCAAATTTCCCCACATGTCTGTACACGTTTAGATTTCCCTCGATAAATTTAGATTAAGATTATTTTTAAGTACTTTTGTGTAATGGTTTGTTGCTTCCTTGGACTTTCTATTTGTATTAGTCATTTGTGAGGTATGTCCGCCAGAGAGAGAGAGAGAGAGAGAGAGAGAGAGAGAGAGAGAGAGGAGAGAGAGAGAGGAGAGAGATTTTCAGGGTTAGCAGTCACTCGTGGGAAATTTTTTAATTGTAAAGTTCGTTTTGTTTAATTTTACGTATTTTTTTTTTACTTTATTTAACTTTACCTAACTTTGTTATTATCTTATTTCACTTTTCATTTAACTTTAATTATTCTACCTTATTTTTCTTTGTTAAGTTTTTTTTTTTTCAGACAGTCGGTCATTCAGCCAGTCAGCCAGTCACTCAGTCTGTCAGTCAGTCTGTCAGTCAACCAGTCAGCCAGCTAGCCAGTCAGTCAGTCAGTCAGCCAGTCAGCTAACCAGTCAGTCAGTCAGTCAGCCAGCCAGTCGGCCAGTCACTCAGTCTGTCAGTCAGTCAGTCAGTCAGTCAGCCAGCCAGCCAGTCAGCCAGTCAGTCAGTCATCCAGTCAGTCAGTCAGTCAGCCAGTCAGTCAGTCAATCCCTCAGTCAGTCAGTCAGTCAGTCAGTCAGCCAGTCAGTCAGCCAGTCAGTCAGTCAGTCAGTCAGCCAGTCAGTCAGCCAGCCAGTCAGTCAGTCAGTCAACCAGCCAGCCAGCCAGTCAGTCAGTCAGTCAGCCAGCCAGTCAGTCAGCCAATCAGTCAGCCAGTTAGTTAGCCAGCCAGCCAGTCAGTCAGTCAACCAGTCAGCCAGCCAGCCAGTCAGCCAGTCAGTCATCCAGTCAGTCAGTCAGTCAGTCAGTCACAGCAAACACGCATGAAGGTCTGTGTGTCTGTGTGTCTGTCTATATTTCTTTCCTCTTCCTCTTCCTCCTTCTCTTCCTCTTCCTCCTTTTCTCGCTCTAATTCTCCTTTATATCTTCCTTCTTCCTCATTTTTTTGTTCATTTTTCTTCCTCCTCTTCTTTTTCTTCTTCTGTTCCTCTTCATATTTGCCTAGTGACTGATTCTTCCTCCTCCTCCTCCTGCTCCTCCTCCTTTTCCCTCCCCTCCTCCTTTGTTTTACTCTACTTCTTATGTTTCTTCCTCCTCATCTTCTTCTGTTACACTTTTTTTCATTATTATTATCTCCTCATATTTCTTCGTCATCTTTTCTTCTTCTTCTTCTTCACTTTCTTCTCTTCTTCTTCCTCTCGTTCTACTTTTCTTCTTTCTCTATATGTTCTTCTTCTTCCTTCTCCTCTTCATCTTCTTCCTCCTCCAGTTGTTTGATACTCTCTCTCTTTGTATTATTCTTTCTTCTTTCCTTTTCCCTTTTTTTCCATTTTTCTCTCTTCTTCTTCCTCTTCCTCTTTCTCATTTACTCTTCTCCTTTCTTGTTTTTCTACTTTGTTTTCTTCCATTCTTCTCCGTCATCTTCTTTATCATCTTTTATTTCGTAGTTTATTTCCATTCCTCTTCTTCCTCTTTTTCTTCCTCTTCTTCTTCTTCTTCTTCTTCTTCTTCTTATTATTATTATTATTATTATTATTATTATTATTATTATTATTATTATTATTATTATTAATAACTTTTGTATTGTCTTACGTTTTCTTTCACATTAATCTTTACATTATTCTCTTTCTTACATTCCTTTGCATTTTTAGTTTTCATCATTATTACTTTCTCATTTCTTTCTCATTTCCTTAGTCTTTTTTCTTGATTTCCAGGGGTTTTTTTTTCTCTGTTTATTTATCTGTTTATTTTATTTCTTTCACATTCCCTATCATCACTTTTTTCTCCACCTCTATCTTTATCATCCTCCTCTTCTTCTCTAGTTCCTTTGCGTCTCATCTCCCAAATTTTCCTTCTTTTTTTCCTCTTCTTGGGATTTCCTAGTACTGCTCTCTCTCTCTCTCTCTCTCTCTCTCTCTCTCTCTCTCTCTCTCTCTCTCTCTCTCTCTCTCTCTCTCTCTGTGCGCCGGAAGTGTGGGGGGCGAAAGCAAATAGTCAAAGGTGTGTGTGTGTGTGTGTGTGTGTGTGTGTGTGATGCTATTATTGCTACTACTACTGCTATTACTACTGTTGTCGTTGTTGTTGTTGTGGGTGGTGGTGGTGGTGGTGGTAAATTGACTACTACTACTACTACTACTACTACTACTACTACTATTGTTGCTTTTCTGAAACTACTGCTACTACTACTACTACTACTACTACTACTACTATTACTACTGCTAATTAAATATCGTATATCATCAATAAGATACAAGAAGGACTGCTTAGATACGACATAAATCAAATAATAAGAATAAAATAAATAAGATAAAAATAAAAACAAAAAAGAATAGAAAAGGAGAGAGAGAGAGAGAGAGAGAGAGAGAGAGAGAGAGAGAGAGAGAGAGAGAGAGAGAGAGAGAGAGAGAGAATCACAACCCAAGGTGCGATAATTAAGACAACAGTTAATGGTACAAATTTATTAATATAATACACTTTGCTTTAATAATTCCTTCACACCTGTATTTACCTCGTC
Organism: Scylla paramamosain; assembly: GCF_035594125.1. Taxonomy (NCBI): domain Eukaryota; kingdom Metazoa; phylum Arthropoda; class Malacostraca; order Decapoda; family Portunidae; genus Scylla; species Scylla paramamosain. The sequence continues at coordinate 7,277,615 of NC_087191.1, forward strand.
ACCCAGGTAAGCAAGCCGTGTGTGCCTACTTTAATTAACAGGTAAGTAGTAGAAGTAGTAGTAGTAGTAATAGTAGTAGTAGTAATAGGTCATTGTTGTCGTTTCTGTAGTGGTAATAGTCTAAGAAAGGTAACACTAGTAGTAGTAGTAGTAGTAGTAGTAGTCTAAGAAAGGTAACAATATTATTATTATTATTATTATTAGTAGTAGTAGTAGTAGTAGTAGTAGTAGTAGTTATAGCAATTGTTGTCGTATTTGTAGTAGTAGTAGTAGTAGTAGTAGTCTCAATTCTTTATCATCATTCAAAACACCGTAAAAAAATTACAAAGACGAAAAAAACAAAACGATCACCAGTTAATTTTCCGTTATAGGTAAAAAGAACCATTAAGAAGACTGTTGTATATAAATCAGACAAAAAAAAAAAAAACATGCTTAAAGAAAAATAATGTTCAGTAAAGGAAAGGATTAATAATACACAAAAGGAGAGAACGCGTCTGTTTGATTTCCTTCGTTCGTCTGTCTGTCTGTGTGTCTGAGTGGGGGAGGAGAAATTAAGTGATGAATATTATAACGGTTAGTTGTATGTTCTATTAAATGCCTTTTCATTATTAGTAGTATTTGTATTGTGTATTTCACAATCTCTCTCTCTCTCTCTCTCTCTCTCTCTCTCTCTCTCTCATACAAGAATATTTATTTATTTATATTTTCTTTTCATATAATGTCTTGAAATTCTAAAATATTTTCCATTTTTTGTGTATTCCTTTTTTTCATTTTATTGTTATTTTTATTTTATGAATTCTGTTTTGATTTTCAGTAATAACTTTTATTTTGTATTTATATTTATTTTCCTTATTCTTATCATTGTCCCTTTTCTTATTTTCATCTTATCTTTGTCCTTTTCTCATAATTCTTTGAACTCAATAGTTTTCTTTATTTTTTCATCAATTTGCTACGATCTATTTATTATTATTTTTTTTATTATTATTATTTGTTGTGCTATTTTAATTCGAGTTAATTCAGTATTTAGTGCGTCTTTTTTGTTATTAGTTTTATTTCACATCTATTTACTATTTTCTTTATTACCGCCACCTTCCTATCTTTGTATAATGGATGGCTCTTATTTCCTCGTTACCTTCAAACTGACAGACAGCAGCTGGTCATGAAAGGTGGCCAGGGAAAGATTACTCCGTCTGTACCGAGTCACTCCCCTGTGTGTTTTTATTTTGTTTTTTTCTGTGCTTTTGAGTACAAAGCTGTCCTTGAGGTGACAAGCAGGATGACTGTTACACTTCACACACACACACACACACACACAAAGGCAGAAAGAAAATTAACACTTACATCACAAACACACACACGCACACACAAAGAAATTCGACACCACATACAACTAGACAAACACACATACACACACCTACACACACAAAAATGCGCACATATATGTATGCATGAACACACACATACACACACTTACAGTCATGCATGCACGCAAGACTAACCTCTGCCGTACACAATCTCACGCTTACACACACACACACACATACACACACACACACACAGTATCAAAGAATATAAAAGAAATAACAAATCTTAATGACAAAAATATAATAATCACACAGGAATAAATGCAGAATGAGAGATGACACAAGTACAATTAATTCTCCAGAGTAAATTAAATGCAAGAGTGACAATAAATGCATTACACAAAACTTAAACATTAATTCGGAGGAAAAAAAAATATTACAAAGTTGCTTTGATTAACCTGAGAAACAATACAAGTGACTCTCCTTCACCTACAAGATTAGAACAGGAAAGATGAAGAAACTGGTCATGTAACAGAGTGAAGGATGAATTAGGTAGATTTGAATAGAGTGGAATAGACTCAATAATCAGGCTGTTAGTGATGAGTCAATAAATTAAAATAGACAAGTTTATGCAAATGGATAATAGAACGATGAATAGATTAGACTGCAATAGACTCAGTAATCAGGCAAAGATGATAAACAAAATTCTCAGGATGGAACAAGAAATAATGGATTAAAGCTTGAAAAATCTAGGTTCAAGAAAGAGATAGGAAGGCATTGCTTCTCAAATAGTTGTGGATGAATAGAATGAACTCAGTAATCAGGCTGTTAGTGCTGAGTCAATAGGGAGGTTTAAAAAGATCAGACAAATATATGGACAGGGATGACAGGTGGAAATAGGCAGGTATGTTCTGTACAGGGACTGCCACGTGTAGGCAAGATAGCTCCCTGCACCAACTCTTGCGTTCTAATCAATAAACAGCAAACTCAATAATACTTAAACTTATGGCAGTTTCTCAGATCTGAAGGCCGTTACAGTGGGATCTCTTAGGTCGTTAGAGAGAGAAAGCCATTCAGTAACTAATATTCAAACAGTAATTAACATTTTTACCAGTTTCTCTATATTTATCAGCCTTACTGTGTGTTCCACCCAGCATTCATTGTACCAAAGTCAACTGTGGTTTTAAATGTACACTAAATATACTTAGTGGTATGACTTAGTGGGCTGCCTTGAGAACTGTGGCAGGAAGGGAGGTGAAGAGAGGCATTGGGTGGCTGGTGCTCAGTGAGGCAGTGTGGTGAGAAGGTAATGTGATGTGATGAGGGAGGGGGAGATGGTAAAGGAAGGAAAAGGAATGAAGGGAGGAAAGGAAGGTGATGGGAAATGGTGGGATGACAGATAGGTGGATAAATGAAGGGAGAATGAGAAAGATAGGAAGAATGGGAGAAATTAATGTGAAATGCTGGGATGAGAGAAAAGATGATTAAATGAAGGAAGAATGAGGGAGGAAAGAGGAATGAGAAAGTACAATGTGAAATGATGAAGAAGGAAAAACATGACAATAAAGAAAGATAGAGGATAGAAAAAAAATAATGCGAAATGATAAGGAAAGATAGGATAGTAAAGAAAGACAGAGAATGAAGAAAGAATGAGGAGAGTAATGTAAAATGATGAGAAGGAAAGATGCAATAATAAAGAAGGACAAAGAATAAAGGAAGAATGAAAAGTTGCAAAAAGCTAAGTGGAAGAAAGAGGAGAAGGAAGAAGAGGAAGAAGGAGAGGAGGAAAAAAGAAAGAAAAAATTGAAAAACAGCATCACTGTGGAACACAAAAAAAGATACAAGTAATAATAAAAATAAAATTACAATAAAAATAACCTGGAATGACTGGACGGAATGAACTGAAAGAAAGAAGAAGAAGAAGAAGAAGAAGAAGAAGAAGAAGAAGAAGAAGAAGAAGAAGAAGAAGAAGAAGAAGAAGAAGAAGAAGAAGAAGAAGAAGAAGAAGAAGAAGAAGAAGAAGAAGAAGAGGAAGAGGAGGAGAGAGAAGAAACAACAAAATCTTACTGAACATTAAAAAAAAGGCACAATTAATAATAAAATAAAAATACAAGACTAAAAAAAAAAAAAAATAATGATTGAAAAGAATGTGTCAAATGGAAAAGGAGGAGGAGGAGGAGGAGGAGGAGGACAATAATAAAAAGGTGTCACAATAGAAAATCATAATAAACAGCAGCTGCATTAAAAATAAAAAATAATAATAATTTGTAGCTGGAATGGAGCCTGAAGGACGAGAGAGAGAGAGAGAGAGAGAGAGAGAGAGAGAGAGAGAGAGAGAGAGAGAGAGAGAGAGAGAGAGAGAGAGAGAGAGAGAGAGAGAGAGAGAGAGAGAGAGAGAGAGAGAGAGTAAACAGAGAAGAAAAAGGAAAAAAAGGAGAAAAGAAAAAAAAAGGAAGAGAACAAGAAAAAGAAAAATGAAAAAAGAAAATAGAAAAAGAGAAAGGCAGAAAAAGAAAAGGAAGAAAAGAAAAAGAAAAGAAAGATAAAAGGAAAAAAGAAAAAGGAAGAAAAGGGAAAAAAGAAAACAAAATAAGCGATATGGAAAAAAGAAAAAAGAAAAAAAATATAAAGGAAGGAAAAAAAGAATGAAAAATGATGATGACTGCAGGTTTGTGATGAATGATGGAGGGAAGAGTGAGGCAAGGTGGAATGATGGATGGTGGAAGTGTGGAGGAGAGGCTGTGAAGGAGAAGGAATGAACCATGAAGAAGAGGAAGAAGAAGAAGAAGAAGAGGAAGGAAAGAACAAACTTACTTCACACATGATAGATTGTAAAGGGAGAGAATCAATACTTTTCTTTCTCTTTTTTTTGTCAGTTCTCCTCAGTTCTCCCTCTAACCTAACCTAAACTAACCAAACCTAATCTAACTTAATGTAACCTAACCTAACCAAATCTAGCTTAACCTAACCTAATCTAATCTAGCATGACATGACTAAACCTAATCTAACCTATTGCAGTGTAACCAAATTTAGTACAATCTAATTTAATCAAATCTAATGTAATCTAACCTAACCTAGTCTAATCTAACTTAACCTAACCTAACCAAATCTAGCATAAGCTTACTTAACCTAATCTAACCTAAGCTGATCTAACTTGTATTATCACTTATTCCATTCCATGATTTAAACTGCACACACACACACACACACACACACACACACACACACACAGTAATCCTAAGCACCTCCTTTTAAATGCATAAATCTCCATTCTCATTTTCTCAGTTCCATTTCCTCCCTGCCTTCTGAATAAAAACACTAATACAATACCTTTAAACACTCTAAGCTCAAAACGAAGCTTCATCTACCAGCTTATCTACCCGAAAGTTTATAAATGATCTACTAAGGCCTTATTTTGAGAGGCGCAGAAGCTTGGTGAGGCTTCATATGTTTCTAAATGCATGAGTCCTTTACTGAGTCCTTTACAGCATTAGCCGGGTGAGTGTTTGTTTTGTAGAGCTTTGAGCGAGTGCACTTGTGGGGGACGCAAAGGGGGCGGGGGGGGGGGGACGCTGGATTCTCAAACACGCCTCTCAACGCGACTGTTTTCAAAGGCTACAGGAGTGGTGATTAGCAGGGTTTGCATGGGTGTTTGTTTTCTTTATTTCTTGAACTATCACTGGAATTATGAAAATGCTTCAAAACCCCTATAACTTCCACTAGAGTCTGCTAAACTATTGCTGAAGTCATGAAAACACCTTTAAAACCCCAATAACTTCCACTAAAACCATGAAAACACCCTTAAAAATCCCAATAATTTCCACTAGAACTATGAAAACACCCTTGAAAATGCCAATAACTTTGCAAGAACCACAAAAACACCCTTGAAAACCCCAATAACTTCCACTAGAACCATGAAAACCCCAATGAACACCACAAAAACACCTTTGAAAACCCCAATAACTTCCCCTAAAACCACAAAAAACACCCTTGAAAACCCCATCTCCTTCCACAAGAGCCTTACAAAACCAGTCAAGATAAGATGTGGACAAGTTTGAGCATCCAGTCTGTAAACTAACGACTCTCTATTTTAGTTATAATATACTTTGGCATGTGTATTAATGTCTCTCCTTTCCCTTTGAGTTCTGGAGGTCACTAGGTCACCACTACACTACAGCATCGAACAACCTTAAGACGGCACACAGTCGCGGTTAATTAGTCCCTAACTACCGAACGAGGCAATTAACATCAAAAATACACTTTCCGAACGGTTAAATCACCCGATGGCTTCGCGGATTAGCGGCGAACACACAAACAAATAAACAAGGAAAGCAATTAATTCACGTTGCTTACAGTTAAAGTATGTATATATATGTATATTTATGTATACTAGGCAAAGTGGTGAGGTCTACAAGGCAACGCGGAGAGTGTATGTACAGGTGTGACTCGTATGATGAGGGGGACGATGAAGGGAAGGTGATAAGAAGAGGGCTTGACAAGGTGAGGACACAGCCTGGTGGTGAAACAGGGATATAGGTAATGTTTGGACACAGGACAGGTGAAAAAAGGGTAAAAGATAAGATGAAGATACATGGGAAGATTTTGGTAAGTTTCGGACACAAGAATAATGAAAGAACAGGTCTAGATATCAGGGCACAGGGCAGGTAAAAGATGGGAAGTCTGAATAAGATGAGGACAGAGAGAGAGAGATTTTGGTAAGTTTCAGGCACAAGAATGATGAAAAAACAGGTCTAGACAAAATTAGGACACAGGGCAGGTAAAAGATCAGAGGTCTAGATAAGATAAGGACATAAAAAGAGATTCTGGTAAGTTTAAGACACAGAAATTACAAAAGAAAGGGAAGTTTTGACAAGATTAGGGCAGATGAATGATGGAAAAAGATCTAGACAAGGTGAGGATACAGGAAACAGGGAACAGGGCTGGGAAAACATGGTAGGGTGGAAAGATGATGGTAGTGTTGGCAGGATATATATGGCAGGGCTAGTAATGGGTATGGTAGTGTAGAGACAAGGGTAAGTGTCGACAGGATGTAAGATGACAAGGATGGCAAGGGAGGTGACAGGGTGCAGATGACAAGGGTGGCAGAGATGGCAGGGTGTACAGGGATATTTTAAAACACTTCTTAAATATGGATCACCCTTTTCTTTCTCTGCCAGAGCCCCTGTTACACCACTAAGACAAAGGTATGTGCTGGCAGGGTGTGGGTTGACAAGGGTGGATAGGGTTGGCATGGTGTAGAGTGATAGGGTCACTTCATAGAGAGAAATGGAAAGGTCTATGATAACAGGGTGGCGTGTGCTGGCAGGGTGGAGTGACAGGGATAGCTAGGATTGGCAAGGTTTGAGAGGACAGGGGTAGGTTGAATAGGCAGGATGAATGGAAGGGGTAGCTATGATTGGCAAGATGACAGGGTTAGGTAGGATTGGCAAGGTTTGAGATGACAGGAGTAGCTAGGATTGACAAGATGAGATGACAGGGGTGACAAGTGTTGGTAGGGTGAATGACAGGGGTAGCTAGAATTGGCAAGATAAAAATGACAGGGATAGGTTGGATTGGCAGGGTGAATGGCAGGGGCAGCTGGGATTGGCATGATGAGGTGATAGGGGTGACTAGTGTTAGCAGGGTGAATGACAGAGGTGGCTAGAATTGGCAGGGTATAAAATGACATGGGTAGCTGATATAGGGAGACTAATGAGAAAGGGAGACAAAGGAACACAATAATAATTTACAGATGATGCAAAACAGGAGAAAGAATAAAGGAGTGCATGAGAGAAAAAGGAGGAAAGAGAACAAAAAAATAAGGAGTCAGATATAAAGTTGAGGGGAGAAGAATAAAGGGAAGTAGTTGATAAAGGGGGAACAATACTGATGGGAAACGGTGATGGGAAACTGAACAAAAGCATGGGAGGTGTGCTTTATGTAGAAGCCTCAAGAAAAAAATAAATAAATAAATACGTTTTTTTCCCTCACATAGCTAAAAATGTTCAGTCTTTTGGTGCATACAACAGCGTAGCATACATAGCATTACTATTTCTGTATTAGCAAGTGTATATAGTATCTTACATATCACTCATAGCTTTAAGTATAGATATAAGCTGTTTTTATGCTTATCACTCAAGAAATGGGCTTTGCTGTGGGTGTGTGTGGCCAGCCGTGGTGTGCCTAAGCTCCTGGAGTGTGGCAGGGTGGTAAACGAGACTGTCCTTTCCAACAGGGGCTGACGGGAATGTGTGTGTGTGTGTGTGTGTGTGTGTGTGTGTGTGTGTGTGTGTGTGTGTGTGTGTGTGTGTGTGTGTGTGTGTGTGTGTGTGTGTGTGTGTGTGTGTGTGTGTGTGTGTGTGTGTGTGTGTGTGTGTGTGTGTGTGTGTGTGTGTGTGTGTGTGTGTGTGTGTGTGTGTGTGTGTGTGGTGTCCTGAGTGGGACTGCTGGCCTGGTGTGTAGACAGACTGTTATTCCTGTATGGGTGAGTGAATATAGTGTGTTTATCTTCCATATCACTGGTTTTAGATATATATATAATAGCTGTTTCTTACTTATTACTTAAGACACAAATATTCTTTTCCAAAACACTTATGGAGTTATTCTTTTAAGTGTAGGAGTATTAAGTGAACATAATGGTTACTGTTTCCACTTATCATTTGTAAGTATTCCTTTAAAACAACACTTAAATGGAGTTACGTTAAGCATATGTGAGTTTTAAGCGACAAAAAATAATGCTTGTTTTAAAGACCAACACTGAAGGGACACAAATGCTCTTGAAAGCGTCACTTGCTGAAATACTTAAGTGCATCTACCACAAAATCACTTAAGACATGTTAAATATGAGTATAAATGTAATGACTGTTTTCACACCATCTATACAGTCCCAAAAACAATGCATAAAAAATTGATAAGTTTTGGGATCTTTTAAACATTTCTTCCCATTGCAAAAATTCCATAAGCCCATTTCAATACATTTTTTGGGGACAAAGAGATAGAGAATGTCCCAGATATCTCACACTCCATTAGGGCACCTCTACATGACACCCCAACACTGCCATAGGTGCACCATACCACCATACACATTTCAATACAATTTTGGGACAGAAGTATAGAATGTCCCAAATAAACTGACCCCCACATTAAGACTTCTTGTATGGGGCACCTCTCTTGTTCTGGCCCCCATAAAACACCCATAAGTGCACCATACACCCATTACCCATTTCAGTACAATTACGGGACACAAGCAAAGAATGTCCCAAAGAAACTGACCTCCCACATTAGAGCTTCTTGTATGGGACACTTCTCCAGTTCCACGTCCCATACCACCCCATAAATGCACCATACCCACTACCCATCACCACATTTCAATACAATTGTGGGACACAAGTATGGAATGTCCCAAATAAACTGTTCCCCACATTAGAACACCCCTCTAAATCAACACCCCACAACACCACTACAAACGTACCAAACATGCCCTCCCTTGGACACCACCAAATAACATCATGAGGTCGGATATGTCAAAAATATGAACTCAACTTGTGACACCTCTGGGACACGACACAATGTCCCAAACACCCCCAAACACCTTAACTCTACACCAGCAGACACCCCCATGCAACACCACTGCCGTAACACTATTTGGACACCGCTGGGAGGCAATGAAATGTCCCAACACCTTAATTATAATCCCATTAGCCATTAGGACACCTTGAGAGAGGATGACTGGGATTGTATGCCCTAAAATCAATCACAACCCAATTTAGGACACCCTGAAAAAAGCACTGTGGATAAAAATGCCCTAAAAATATGACCATACCCCAAATTTAGGGCACCATTGGGACTGACATGCCCTAAACACACTGCCAAAGTCCCATTACCTAATTAGGACACTTTTAAAGAGAGCAGTTGGGATAAAAAATGCCTTAAAAACAATCTTTTCCTAATTTAGCACATCATTACAGGGCACAATTAGGGTTCGAGCTGCACTAAACACAAGAACAAAATCCCATTACCCACTTAGGACACTTTTAAAGGATGCAATCAAGATAAAAATGCCCTAAAAACAATCTTCCCCCAATTTAAGGCATCATTACAGAACATAATTAGGATTGAGATGTCCTAACCTAACTACACTGAGCACTGAAAAAACCTTATTAGGACACCTTTAAAGGGAATAATGAGGAAAAAAAGTATAAAAATGTCCTAAAATCACCATACTCCAATTTAGGACACCAACAGATGCAAGATGGAGCCAAAATATTCTACACACACCTGTACCAAAACCTCATTAGGGCACACCTCACTTAGAATCTTTCACTGCATCTGTAATGGGACACTAATGGTGGTGCAGTGTCCTTAACCACACCTTGAATTAATACCTCATTCAGACACTGTGTAAATTGTCCCACTTGAAAACGAGAAAAGAAAAAAAATAGAAAAAACGAAAAACAAGGAAAAGGAAAAGGAAGAAAAAAGAAAAAAAGAATGTAATAAAACAGAAAAAGGAAAAAAACAGAAGAAAAGGGCAAGGAAAAGGAAGAAAAGATGAAGAAAAAAATGAAAAAGAAAATTTGTAAAAAAGCAGGAAAAGAAAAAAAAATCCCCCTCAAAAAAAAAGAAAAAAAAGAAAAAAAAAAACAGATTTGAATACCATGGGGCAGACCAGCACCTCACCACATGCCTTAACACCACCACACACCACCACACTCCACCACAACCTCAGGAAAGTGACGCAGTGTGGGCCAGACATCCTACAGCTCCCTCAGATCCTTCCTACAGATCCTACAGGGCACACAGTCACCAATAAAAGGACTTCTGCAGAAAACTGGAGGCGCTCGAGATCCAGGTGGTGGCGGTCTCCATGAAAGATCCACTAGGAGCCATTGCAGAGTGGGCGTCCTTGATGTCGAAGTCCTCCTCCGGCAGGTAGTCAGGGAGGTCCTCTACTGGGGAGGTGGTAGTGGAGTCTGTCGGAGTCTTGCCCAGTGGTATGATCTCCTGTTGAGGTATAGGTGTTGTTGTTGTTGTTGTTGTTGTTGTTGTGTGTTTAAAGGCAGTCACATGAGACAACTTTACTCGCTGCTACAACTTGACAACCCACCCATCTAGCAGCCTAGTAGTCCTGTGTCTTTTGTGCAGAGTGCAGCCGTGTCAAGGGTCAGGCGCCAGTTTTAAATTAATTAATCCAGTTCACATGTACCGAAATGGGGACAAGAACTGTTGGATGAAATTGGAACTCAAAAGAAAAAAAAGTGGGTAAGGGAGTGGCTGTCAGAAGGGAAACATTGGGAGTGTCTACCAGCCTGTTGACAAAACTGGCTACAGAAGACACAGCTGGCTGCGTGAACGTCTTGTGTACCACTTCAGTGAAGTTTGAGAAGTTGCTTGATATGATTACAAAAAAAAAGAATAAATAAAAAAAAATAAATAAATAAATAAAAAATAAAAAATAAAAAATAGTGTTATGAGAACAGCAATTCTGTGTAAGACCAAACTCTTCTCACTCGCATTTCTCTTCATGTGGATTTCACTGTTTGTACCCAACAAATTCATATATTCTATAAATGTCCAAAAATCTAATGATTTAATTCCCTGACAACTTTAAAACTTGTTTGTCTGTCATATTCCAACTATGGAAAAAACTCAATAGATGACTCAGTGGTGGTCACTGCACGACTGCATGGCCACATGAAGTGACTGTGGACCCACTAGTAGGAGCAACCAGGTCATGTCACCATGAAATTGCATACTGTTGGCAAGCAAAGTTGAAACGTTTAACTTGAGTAGCTACGAGTATTTTTTAATGGCCAGTTGGTCTTGCTGGTGACAACTAACTGGTCACACTTGGCAACTCCACAGTTACTTGTCACAGCTCCTGCAGTAGTGGCAGGTAAAGGTTAAGTTTGAAAGGTATGGACTTGCAAGGTAGGCCATGTGTACATAATACACATGCATAATAATGCAACATACATACATGCTACAGACAATAATAATAATAATAATAATAATAATAATAATAATAATAATAATAATAATAATAATAATAAAAATAATAATAATAATAATAATAAATAACATAGTTATGAATGTAACAATAATAATGAAATAAAAGATAAAAAAATCATAATAATAACAAGTACAGGTAAAAGAAAGCAAATAGCAGGTATAAGTTTACACAACTTAAAAAAAAAAAAAGGTATAAATTTATACAACTTAAAAAAATAAATAAATAAAAACTCATAAACAACAACAGTAATAACAATAACCTCTCTCTCTCTCTCTCTCTCTCTCTCTCTCTCTCTCTCTCTCTCTCTCTCTCTCTCTCTCTCTCTCTCTCTCTCTCTCTCTCTCTCTCATGCACACTCACTCTCCCACTCTCCCTCACACTCACCTCCTCTCCCCTGTCATTGGTGGTGACCTGGTGTGCTGCGAGGGTCTCAGTGCGGGCCACAGCAGCAGCCAGTTTCTCCACAGACAGGTCCCTCTTCACTCGGCAGGTCACACGGGAGTGGGTCAGGTCAAACACAATGCTTATAAGACCCCTCACCCTCACCAGCTCCTCCTCAACCCTCTGGCGGTGCTCCTAGGGGTGTAAGGGGGGAGAGAGGGGTTACTGGGATGCTGGGGTGTGAAGTTGTTGGTTCTTGTTGTTATTGCTGTTGTTTACTTGTTGTTGTTTACTTGTTGGGTTGTGTTTTGTTTTGTTATTGTTTGGTTTGTTTTGTTTTTGGAATGATTTTTTGGGGTTTTATTAATTGGTAATGTCTGGAAATGGTTTTAAAGATGGTTTTTCTGTTCTTCATAGGTGTTTTTTCTTTTTTTTGTTTGTTGGTGGTCATTGTTGTTGTCGTTACTAGTGCTTTGTTTAGTATTGTTGTTTTCTTGCTTTAATGGTATTTACTGCTACTACTACTACTACTACTACTACCACCATTACTACTCCTACTACTGGTTATCATTATCATCATTTTGTTTAGTCTTCTCATTTTCTTTCATGGTACAACTACAATTACTACTACTACTACTACCAAAACTACAACAACAAAAGAACAGCAACTACCCTTACATTTCCCAACACAACTCCATTTCTACAACAACAATGACCACCACCACCACCACCACCACCACAACCACAACCACAACTGCAGTACCTGGTTGACCATTCCCTTGATAAACAGAGTCACAACCTTGGCCTTGGAGTTGTGAATGCCGAGGAAGCTGTCTCTCTTCTCCACCGAGGACTTGGCTTGACTTTCCTTCTGCGGGAAATGGAGAGAATCAGAGGGAACAAGTACACAACTAATAAATTATACACCACATAAATACAACAGCTTTAGTATACACATAAACCCATTCTTTGCCATACACCATTTCCAAGCTTCATGAAATTACTTAATACTGCTCAATCTGTAGTAAATAAAGTAACTGTAGTAGATAAAATAACTTGAGATTATCTTTGACTCCTTTGATTGTGAAAGAATATAATCCTAAATTTTTTGAGATCCTTTACTGATACACAGAACAATACCGACTTAATGCTCTGGTACTGAGAGTTTTAAATCAAGGTTCTAAGAGTTACTGTGGTGTTTAGAGAGGTTATTGTAATTATGGCAGGTAAATAGAGTTGCAAATTTTTAAAGCAAGGTTGTAAGATGTCGTGCAGTGCTTAGTGAGGTTATTGTAATTATGTTAGGTAAATAGAGTCACTTATCAGATTGTTACAGACAGGATTACAGGGAACAAGTACACACCATATAATACAAGAGCCTTAGTAAACACTACATCAAAGTAAGGTTCTAATAGGTAGTGGTGTTTTGAGAGGTTGCTGCAGTTGTTAGGTAAATAGTTACTTATCAGGTTGTTACAGACAGGATTACAGGGGACAAGAATACACCACATAACTTACACATAACTTAGTAAGCACCACATCAAAGTTCTAATAGGTACTGTAGTGTCTAGAGAGGTTATTCTAGTTATGTTAGGTAATTAGAGTCACTTATCAGGTTGTTAGTGCTGAGTGGATAAGATGGTGTTGTGTTAGGTTAGGTTTGGTAAATCATTCATAACGCGGATTCTGGTGACTGACGTGTGTGCTGAGGTTAGGTTAGGTAGCTCATAATCCAACAACGAGAAGTAAATAAAGATGACTACATAAATAAAGAAAATGAAAATAAGGTAAGATATAAATACAACCATCCCTCGTTATCACTTCAGTTTCTACAGTTTCACTTTTGTACGGATCGCTGCCAACGACAAATTCAAATAACAGAGGCAGCAATGACAGGCAGCCTACCTATGCTTACTGCTTTTCTCTTCACATTTTTACCTAATTGATAAACTAATCCGACACACAGACAGCCAGCACACTCACATCTTCCACCTTATTGGCAACATTCTCCACTTTCTCCGGCTTCTTGTCCTCCACTTCTTCCGCTTCTTTTGCAGTGGAGTCGACTTCATCCTGCTTGGTGGTGGATGGGGAGGCAGTGGAGGGAGTGGAGGAGGGAGCGCTGGAGGTGGAGGAGGGAGCGCTGGAGGAGGTGGAGGAGGATGCGCCAGTGGATTCTTTAGGCTTTTGTTCCTTGACGTGCTTGGCAAACTGCAGGCTGGTGAAGAGTCCGGCCGCCTTCTCCCTGAGCTCCTCACTGTACCTCTCCTCGTCCCTGAGAGAGAAGGCACTAGTTTGAGACACAGCACTCCACACTCACACACACATCACCCACACTCTCAGCCCTGTCAGCCCCTGGTGGAATACACACATAGCTAAAAATAAGACCTAATAAAACAGTAAAAGAAAAGAAGGCACAACACACACACACACACACACACACACACACACACACACACACACACACACACACACACACACACTTTGATACAGCAGAATAGAAAGACACAACATATATAACCACACACACACACACACACACACACACACACACACACACACACACACACACAAAAGGAGAAAAAAAAAACATAATAAAAGTGAGATATATAGAGAGAAAAACAAAAACAAATAAGAGAACAAGATAACATAACC